>NC_091228.1:2793360-2803360 GCF_040958095.1 Procambarus clarkii
TAGTGTTGTGGTGGTGGTGGTAGTGTTGTGGTGGTGGTGGTGGTGGTGGTAGTGTTGTGGTGATGGTGATGGTGGTAGTGTTGTGGTGGTGGGGGTGATGGTAGTGTTGTGGTGGTGGTGGTAGTGTTGTGGTGGTGGTGGTGGTGGTGGTAGTGTTGTGGTGGTGGTGGTGGTGGTAGTAGTGTTGTGGTGGTGGTGATGGTGGTAGTGTTGTGGTGGTGGTGGTGGTGGTAGTGTTGTGGTGGTGGTGGTAGTGTTGTGGTGGTGATGGTAGTGTTGTGGTGGTGGTGGTGGTGGTAGTGTTGTGGTGGTGGTGGTGGTGGTAGTGTTTTGGTGGAGGTGGTGGTGGTGGTGGTGGTGGTGGTAGTGTTGTGGTGGTGGTGGTGATGGTAGTGTTGTGGTGGTGGTGGTGATGGTAGTGTTGTGGTGGTGGTAGTGTTGTGGTGGTGGTGATGGTAGTGTTGTGGTGGTGGTGGTGGTGGTAGTGTTGTGGTGGTGGTAGTGTTGTGGTGGTAGTGTTGTGGTGGTGGTAGTGTTGTGGTGGTGGTAGTGTTGTGGTGGTGGTGGTAGTGTTGTGGTGGTGGTTGTGGTAGTGTTGTGGTGGTGGTGGTGGTGGTAGTGTTGTGGTGGTGGTGGTGGTAGTGTTGTTGTGGTGGTGGTGGTAGTGTTGTGGTGGTGGTGGTAGTGTTGTGGTGGTGGTGGTAGTGTTGTGGTGGTGGTGTTGGTAGTGTTGTGGTGGTGGTGGTGGTGGTAGTGTTGTGGTGGTGGTGGTAGTGTTGTGGTGGTGGTGGTGGTAGTGTTGTTGGTGGTGATGGTAGTGTTGTGGTGTTGGTGGTGGTGGTGGTGGTAGTGTTGTGGTGGTGGTGGTAGTGTTGTGGTGGTGGTGGTGGTAGTGTTGTTGTGGTGGTGGTGGTGGTGGTAGTGTTGTGGTGGTGGTGGTAGTGTTGTGGTGGTGGTGGTGGTAGTGTTGTGGTGGTGGTGGTAGTGTTGTGGTGGTGGTGGTAGTGTTGTGGTGGTGGTGGTGGTAGTGTTGTGGTGGTGGTGGTAGTGTTGTGGTGTGGTGGTGGTGGTGGTGGTAGTGTTGTGGTGGTGGTGGTAGTGTTGTGGTGGTGGTGGTGGTGGTAGTGTTGTGGTGGTGGTGGTAGTGTTGTGGTGGTGGTGGTAGTGTTGTGGTGGTGGTAGTGTTGTTGTGGTGGTAGTGGTGGTAGTGTTGTGGTGGTGGTAGTGGTGGTAGTGTTGTGGTGGTGGTGGTAGTGGTGGTAGTGTTGTGGTGGTGGTAGTGTTGTTGTGGTTGTGGTGGTGGTAGTGTTGTGGTGGTGGTAGTGTTGTGGTGGTGGTAGTGTTGTGGTGGTGGTAGTGTTGTTGTGGTGGTAGTGGTGGTAGTGTTGTGGTGGTGGTAGTGTTGTGGTGGTGGTAGTGTTGTTGTGGTGGTGGTGGTGGTAGTGTTGTGGTGGTGGTAATGGTGGTAGTGTTGTGGTGGTGGTAGTGTTGTGGTGTTGGTGGTAGTGTTGTGGTGGTGGTGGTAGTGTTGTGGTGGTGGTGGTGGTAGTGTTGTGGTGGTAGTGGTGGTAGTGTTGTGGTGGTGGTGGTAGTGTTGTGGTGGTAGTGTTGTGGTGGTAGTGGTGGTAGTGTTGTGGTGGTGGTAATGGTGGTAGTGTTGTGGTGGTGGTAGTGTTGTGGTGGTGGTAGTGTTGTGGTGGTGGTAGTGGTGGCAGTGTTGTGGTGGTGGTTGTGGTGGTAGTAATGGTGGTAGTGTTGTGGTGGTGATGGTAGTGTTGTGGTGGTGATGGTAGTGTGGTGGTGGTGGTAGTGTTGTGGTGGTGGTAGTGTTGTGGTGATGATGGTAGTGTTGTGGTGGTGGTAGTGTTGTGGTGGTGGTAGTGGTGGCAGTGTTGTGGTGGTGGTTGTGGTGGTAGTAATGGTGGTAGTGTTGTGGTGGTGGTGGCAGTGTTGTGGTGGTGGTAGTGTTGTGGTGGTGGTGGCAGTGTTGTGGTGGTGGTAGTGTTGTGGTGGTGGTGGCAGTGTTGTGGTGGTGGTGGTGGTAGTGTTGTGGTGGTGGTAGTGGTGGCAGTGTTGTGGTGGTGGTTGTGGTGGTAGTAATGGTGGTAGTGTTGTGGTGGTGGTGGCAGTGTTGTGGTGGTGGTAGTGTTGTGGTGGTGGTGGTGGTGGTGGTAGTGTTGTGGTGGTGGTGGTGGTAGTGTTGTGGTGGTGGTGGCAGTGTTGTGGTGGTGGTAGTGTTGTGGTGGTGGTGGTGGCAGTGTTGTGGTGGTGGTGGTGGTAGTGTTGTGGTGGTGGTAGTGGTGGTAGTGTTGTGGTGGTGGTAGTGGTGGTAGTGTTGTGGTGGTGGTAGTGGTGGTAGTGGTGGTGGTGTTGTGGTGGTGGTAGTGTTGTGGTGGTGGTAGTGTTTTGGTGGTGGTAGTGGTGGTAGTGTTGTGGTGGTGGTAGTGTTTTGGTGGTGGTGGTGGTGGTAGTGTTGTGGTGGTGGTAGTGGTGGTGGTGTTGTGGTGGTGGTAGTGTTGTGGTGGTGGTAGTGTTGTGGTGGTGGTAGTGGTGGTAGTGTTGTGGTGGTGGTAGTGGTGGTAGTGTTGTGGTGGTGGTAGTGGTGGTAGTGTTGTGGTGGTGGTAGTGGTGGTAGTGTTGTGGTGGTGGTGGTAGTGTTGTGGTGGTGGTGGTAGTGTTGTGGTGGTGGTAGTGGTGGCAGTGTTGTGGTGGTGGTAGTGTTGTGGTGGTGGTGTTGTGGTGGTGGTAGTGTTGTGGTGGTGGTAGTGGTGGTAGTGTTATGGTGGTGGTAGTGTTGTGGTGGTGGTAATGGTGTTAGTGTTGTGGTGGTGGTAGTGGTGGCAGCTAAGGAAAGCGCCAAGCCATCACGACTATATAGCACTGGGAAGGGGTCAGGATAAGGCTTACGGATGGGACGGAGGGAAGGAATGGTGCCCAACCACTTGTGGACGGTCGGGGATTGAACGCTGACCTGCATGAAGGACGACCGTCGCTCTACCGTCCAGCCCAAGTGGTTGGACTGGCAGAGTAGTGAGGAGCCAGATATGACACCAGTCTCACCTCTCAGCTGCCACCCACCACGGAGGGCAGCTGCCACCCACCACGGAGGGCAGCTGCCACCCACCACGGAGGGCAGCTGCCACCCACCACGGAGGGCAGCTGCCACCCACCACAGACGGCAGCTGCCACCCACCACGGACGGCAGCTGCCACCCACCACGGACGGCAGCTGCCACCCACCACGGACGGCAGCTGCCACCCACCACGGACAACAGCTGCCACCCAACACGGACAACAGCTGCCACCCAACACGGACAACAGCTGCCACCCAACACGGACAACAGCTGCCACCCAACACGGACAACAGCTGCCACCCACCACGGACGGCAGCTGCCACCCACCACGGACGGCAGCTGCCTCCCACCACGGACGGCAGCTGCCACCCACCACGGACAACAGCTGCCACCCACCACGGACAACAGCTGCCACCCAACACGGACAACAGCTGCCACCCAACACGGACGGCAGCTGCCACCCAACACGGACGGCAGCTGCCACCCAACACGGACGGCAGCTGCCACCCAACACGGACGGCAGCTGCCACCCACCACGGAGGGCAGCTGCCACCCAACACGGACGGAGCTGCCACCCACCACGGAGGGCAGCTGCCACCCACCACGGACGGGAGCTGCCATGCACCCCGGACGGGAGCTGCCACCCAACACGGAGGGCAGCTGCCACCCACCACGGAGGGCAGCTGCCACCCACCACGGACGGGAGCTGCCACCCACCACGGACAACAGCTGCCATCCACCCAGCGGAGGGTTGGTGAGACTGCCTTTTTTCGCCTTTCCAGCGAATGTAATTTAAGCTTTGTTAATCTTTCTTCAAATGAAAGATTTCTAATTTGAGGGATTAACTTAGGAGCCGGTCGGCCGAGCGGACAGCACGCTGGACTTGTGATCCTGTGGTCCCGGGTTCGATCCCGGGCACCGGCGAGAAACAATGGGCAGAGTTTCTTTCACCCTATGCCCCTGTTACCTAGCAGTAAAATAGGTACCTGGGTGTTAGTCAGCTGTCACGGGCTGCTTCCTGGGGGTGGAGGCCTGGTCGAGGACCGGGCCGCGGGGACACTAAAGCCCCGAAATCATCTCAAGATAACCTCAAGATAGTCATCCTGCGCTGGACACGTTCAAGTGAAGTTATATCCATTCTACAGTACGGCGACCAAAACTGAACTGCATAATCTAAATGGGGCCTAACCAGAGCAAGATATAGCTGAAGAACCACACCAGGGGCCAGATTCACGAAGCAGTTACCCAAGCACTTACGAACCTGTACATCTTTTCTCAATCTTTGGCGGCTTTGTTTACAATTATTAAACAGTTAATGAGCTCGGAAGCACCAGGAGGCTGTTTATAACAATAACAACAGTTGATTGGCAAGTTTTCATGCTTGTAAACTGTTTAATAAATGTAACCAAAGCCGTCAAAGATTGAGGAAAGATGTACACGTTCGTAAGTACTTGCGTAACTGCTTCGTGAATCTGACACCAGGTTCGTAAGTGCTTGCGTAACTGCTTCGTGAATCTGACCCCAGGTGTCTTGTTACTAACGCTTCGATTAATAAATCCCAGTGTCCTATTTGACTTATTATCATCATTTATGCATTGATTTTTTGGTTATAAATTTTACAAGGAGAGAGAGCTACATGTCTTCCACTCGCTCCATTAGTCCCGGTATCGAAGTCTAACACTCCAAAGAAGTCCACTACGGGCTCACCATAGCCCGTGCTACTTGGAACTTTTTCTTCCAGGTAGCGAATCTTGAACAACAACAACACTACAAAGGTAGCTCTCAAGCTATTTATGAATCTACGATCCCCCAATATCTGGACGGTAGAGCGACGGTCTCGCTTCATGCAGGTCGGCGTTCAATCCCCGACCGTCCATTAGTGGTTGGGCACCATTCCTTCCCTCCGTCCCATCCCAAACACGAGTGTTGAGCTTCACTCAGCTCGACCAGATGTCGCTGCTGTCTCAGCGACGTCACTCCTCCAGCAGGTGACGTCAGGCGTGACGTTGGAGCTGCTCCTTGAGGTCGCTGTAGGTCGAGGAGGTACCTACCTCACTAAGGCTCTACCTCAGTGAGGTAGAGCCTCACTAAGGCTCTACATCAGTGAGGTAGAGCCTCACTAAGGCTCTACCTTAGTGAGGTAGAGCCTCACTAAGGCTCCTCTCTCCAGGGAGGTCTTCCAGTACCACTCGTTCCTTCGAGAACAATGTACTCACCTAGTTGTGCTTGCGGGGGTTGAGCTCTGACTCTTTGGTCCCGCCTCCCAACCGTCAATCAACAGGTGTACAAATTTCTGAGCCTATTGGGCTCTATCATATCTACACTTGAGACTGTGTATGGAGTCAGCCTCCACCACATCACCCCCTAATGCATTCCATTTGTCAACCACTCTGACACTAAAAAAGTTCTTTCTAATATCTCTGTGGCTCATTTGGGCACTCAGTTTCCACCTGTGTCCCCTTGTGCGTGTTCCCCTTGTGTTAAATAGCCTGTCTTTATCTACCCTATCAATTCCCTTCAGAATCTTGAATGTGGTGATCATGTCCCCCTTAACTCTTCTGTCTTCCAGCGAAGTGAGGTTTAATTCCCGTAGTTTCTCCTCGTAGCTCATACCTCTCAGCTCGGGTACTAGTCTGGTGGCAAACCTTTGAACCTTTTCCAGTTTAGTCTTATCCTTGACTAGATATGGACGCCATGCTGGGGCTGCATACTCCAGGATTGGCCTGACATATGTGGTATACAAAGTTCTGAATGATTCTTTACACAAGTTTCTGAATGCCGTTCGTATGTTGGCCAGCCTGGCATATGCCGCTGATGTTATCCGCTTGATATGTGCTGCAGGAGACAGGTCTGGCGTGATATCAACCCCCAAGTCTTTTTCCTTCTCAGACTCCTGAAGGATTTCATCTCCCAGATGATACCTTGTATCTGGCCTCCTGCTCCCTACACCTATCTTCATTACATTACATTTGGTTGGGTTAAACTCTAACAACCATTTGTTGGACCATTCCTTCAGCTTGTCTAGGTCTTCTTGAAGCCTCAAACAGTCCTCTTCTGTTTTAATCCTTCTCATAATTTTAGCATCGTCCGCAAACATTGAGAGAAATGAATCGATACCCTCCGGGAGATCATTTACATATATCAGAAACAAGATAGGACCGAGTACAGAGCCCTGTGGGACTCCACTGGTGACTTCACGCCAATCGGAGGTCTCACCCCTCACCGTAACTCTCTGCTTCCTATTGCTTAGATACTCCCTTATCCACTGGAGCACCTTACCAGCTACACCTGCCTGTCTCTCCAGCTTATGTACCAGCCTCTTATGCGGTACTGTGAAGGCTTTCCGACAATCTGTGTTGAGTACAGTGGTGTATGCTGAGTACAGTGGTGTATGCTGAGTACAGTGGTGTATGTTGAGTACAGTGGTGTATGCTGAGTACAGTGGTGTATGCTGAGTACAGTGGTGTATGCTGAGTACAGTGGTGTATGCTGAGTACAGTGATGTATGCTGAGTACAGTGGTGTATGCTGAGTACAGTGGTGTATGCTGAGTACAGTGGTGTATGCTGAGTACAGTGGTGTATGCTGAGTACAGTGCTGTGACAAATCGGGCCAAACTGGCCATCTTCTCCTGGAGCTCTGGCGCCGACGTCTGCCCTTGTCGGCAGCTGGGAGGTCAGTGACCCGCTCGCCAATCAGCTGGCCCATCTCGGTGCCCACTGATGACGTCACGGCAAGACTATCGCTGATTGGCTGCCACCTTGGTAGCGCACCCACTCATCTCTCTCGTTGTATAGCGCCTGGGCCGGTGTCACCGCACCAGGCGAAATCGCGCCTTCCTCGGCGCCATTTTCTTTGGCCTCTCTCTCTCCCTTTGCCAATTCTTTAAAACTAAATTTACGCCAAACTCGTGCCTCTCGCACTTGCCTTTATGACTTAAAACATTCTTTGGGCCGTCTAGTATCTCATTAGGTGCGAGTAAATGACTCTTGATGATGGTGAAGCTAGAATTTAGCCTCTGCGATGATCACAGAATGGTGGCAGCGTTACCAGTCCAGCGGGAGATGTGAGCTGCCACCCACCACGGACGGCAGCGTTACCAGTCCAGCTGCCACCCACCTCTTGAGTGATCAAGCTATCCCCTCCCCCCCCCCCCCACCGAGGGGCCCCTGCATTAGGAGTGAAAACAACTGAAAAACTTTTCGACTGGGCAGTAAACAATAACATGATGTTTAACAGTGATAAATTCCAGGTACTCAGGTACAGTAAAAATGAGGAGCTGAAACATAATACAGGGTACAAAACACTATCACATCTGCCCATAGTAGGAAAGCAACATGTAAAGGATTTGGGAATAATAATGTCTGACGACCTAACGTTTAGGGAGCATAACCAAGCAAATATTGCGTCAGCCAGAAAAATGATAGGATGGATTACGAGAACTTTCAAATCCAGGGATCCCATCACAATGGTTGTACTCTTCAAGTCACTTGGGTTGTCCCGTCTTGAGTACTGCTCAGTACTCACTTCCCCCTTCAGAGCAGGAGAGATTGCTGAAATAGAGGGAATACAGAGAACATATACGGCACGCATAGACGAGATAAAGCACCTAAATTATTGGGATCGTCTCAAAGCTCTCCAAATGTACTCACTAGAAAGAAGACGAGAGAGATACCAAATAATATACACGTGGAAGATACTGGAGGGCCAGGTCCCAAATCTACACAGTAAAATAACAACATAGTGGAGTGAACGATATGGAAGAAAATGCAGGATAGAACCAGTGAAGAGCAGAGGTGCCATAGGCACAATCAGAGAACACTGTATAAACATCAGAGGTCCGCGGTTGTTCAACACCCTCCCAGCGAGCATAAGAAATATTGCCGGAACAACCGTGGACATCTTCAAGATAAAACTAGATTGTTTTCTCTAAGGAGTGCCGGACCAACCAGGCTGTGGTGGGTATGTGGGCCTGCAGGCCGCTCCAAGCAACAGCCTGGTGGACCAAACTCTCACAAGTCAAGCCTGGCCTCGGGCCGGGCTTGGGGAGTAGAACTCCCAGAACCCCATCAACCAGGTATATGTGGGCCTGCGGGCCGCTCCAAGCAACAGCCTGGTGGACCAAACTCTCACAAGTCAAGCCTGGCCTCGGGCCGGGCTTGGGGAGTAGAAGAACTCCCAGAACCCCATCAACCAGGTATATGTGGGCCTGCGGGCCGCTCCAAGCAACAGCCTGGTGGACCAAACTCTCACAAGTCAAGCCTGGCCTCGGGCCGGGCTTGGGGAGTAGAAGAACTCTCAGAACCCCATCAAGCAGGTATATGTGGGCCTGCGGGCCGCTCCAAGCAACAGCCTGGTGGACCAAACTCTCACAAGTCAAGCCTGGCCTCGGGCCGGGCTTGGGCAGTAGAAGAACTCCCAGAACCCCATCAACCAGGTATATGTGGGCCTGCGGGCCGCTCCAAGCAACAGCCTGGTGGACCAAACTCTCACAAGTCAAGCCTGGCCTCGGGCCGGGCTTGGGCAGTAGAAGAACTCCCAGAACCCCATCACCCAGGTATATGTGGGCCTGCGGGCCGCTCCAAGCAACAGCCTGGTGGACCAAACTCTCACAAGTCAAGCCTGGCCTCGGGCCGGGTTTGGGCAGTAGAAGAACTCCCAGAACCCCATCAAGCAGGTATATGTGGGCCTGCGGGCCGCTCCAAGCAACAGCCTGGTGGACCAAACTCTCACAAGTCAAGCCTGGCCTCGGGCCGGGCTTGGGCAGTAGAAGAACTCCCAGAACCCCATCAACCAGGTATTAATCCTCCCCCCCCCCCCCAAGCACGGGGTACCCTGCTTGAGGGGGTACCCATTTTTCCCATTAGCGCTCTCACTACCATTGGTACCCCACGGGTACCTACCCACTTTAGTACCCAGTTGTCGCCTGGGGTAGGTTCACCCATACGTCACCTTTTAGGGGAAGAATGGTAGGGGGGGATGGGTTAATGGTATGGTAGGAGAGGGTTAATGGGATGGGGTATAGGTTTATGTAATGGAAGAGGTAGGGGGTACGGCTAATGGGTAGACAGGGAAGGGGGGAGTAGGATTTATCCGATGGTAAGAGAACGGGGGAAGGGGATAATGGGTCGGGAGAAGGAATTAATGGGATGGGGGGGGGGGTATGGGTTATGGGATGGAAGAGAGGGTATTGGTTAAAAGAATGACAGGGAACGGGGTTAATGAGATGAATAGGGGAAATAAAATGTGAAAGGAGGAAGGGGTAATGGAATGGGAGAACAGGAATGGAATGGGAACAACACTGTCCCACAGGACAGAAAAAGGCTGGCAAAAGCCCCTTTATATATCACAAAATTCCTATTGTGAATGTGCAAGTTAAGACTGACGAAGCCGTCTTTGGGGGTCGGCCGCTGGATGGAATGAACCTAAGAACGAGTTAAGATGATAAGAGTTGACCTTCCGACACTTCTACGAACGTCTCAATTGTTGAGCAACGCATCAACCAGGAGGTCAACTGGGCGTAGCGTCACCCTCGGAGGCTCAAGACACACTGAGCTCTATTGGACCCAATGACTGGTCGAGCTCTTCGGCGCTCAGCCAATCACATAGCAACAAATATTTGTACCTCTGTTATTGGTTGAATTCAGTTTTCAATTACTAGAATTCAGTCCCTTATGCTTGGACAATAAGTGACTGACTCTCGCGAAGAAACTTGTAAGACGATAGACTGTGACGAGACGATAGACTGTATTGAGACGATAGACTGGTGATAGACTTCCTCACAACGACGCCAGATTCTAACAACAATATACTCATTTATATAGATATAGATATTTATATAGATATATAGATGTAATTTCTCCCATTCTATATCATCTTGGTACAAATGTTAAAAGATTGAGAAATATATCAAATAGGAAATATATCT
>NC_091228.1:2813360-2853360 GCF_040958095.1 Procambarus clarkii
TTTGCCTTAATATTTTCTACATTTTTTATTCCTTAGCGTTTTTGTGATTTTGGAAATTTTCATTCACCCAGAATTTAATTTTTTTACTGTTTGAAAATATTTTATACAATAATTGTGCCTATTCAGCACAATTATTGAGCCTATTCAGCACAATTATTTAGCCTATTCAGCACAATTATTTAGCCTATTCAGCACAATTATTGAGACTATTCAGCACAATTATTGAGCCTATTCAGCACAATTATTGAGCCTATTCAGCACAATTATTTAGCCTATTCAGCACAATTATTTAGCCTATTCAGCACAATTATTGAGACTATTCAGCACAATTATTGAGCCTATTCAGCACAATTATTGAGCCTATTCAGCACAATTATTGAGCCTATTCAGCACAATTATTGAGCCTATTCAGCACAATTATTGAGACTATTCAGCACAATTATTGAGCCTATTCAGCACAATTATTGAGCCTATTCAGCACAATTATTGTGCCTATTCAGCACAATTATTGAGACTATTCAGCACAATTATTGAGCCTATTCAGCACAATTATTGAGCCTATTCAGCACAATTATTGAGCCTATTCAGCACAATTATTGAGCCTATTCAACACAATTATTGAGCCTATTCAGCACAATTATTGAGCCTATTCAGCACAATTATTGAGCCTATTCAACACAATTATTGAGCCTATTCAGCACAATTATTGAGCCTATTCAGCACAATTATTGAGCCTATTCAACACAATTATTGAGCCTATTCAGCATAATTATTGTCCCTATTCAGCATAATTATTGTCCCTATTCAACACAATTCAACAAATTCAATTTACTGTGAAGCTAATGGGGTGTTTTTCCTATTCCAGACGTACATGTCAACTGCAGACGGGTGTACACACCTGCAGACGGGTGTACACACCTGCAGACGGGTGTACACACCTGCAGACGGGTGTACACACCTGCAGACGGGTGTACACACTTGCAGACGGGTGTACACACCTGCAGACGGGTGTACACACCTGCAGACGGGTGTACACACTTGCAGACGGGTGTACACACCTGCATCCCATGGCCACAACCCTGGCCACCACCCTGGCCACCACCCTGGCCACAACCCTGGCCACAACCCTGGCCACCACCCTGGCCACAACCCTGGCCACAACCATGGCCACCACCCTGGCCACAACCCTGGCCACCACCCTGGCCACAACCCTGGCCACAACCCTGGCCACAACCCTGGCCACCACCCTGGCCACAACCCTGGCCACAACCATGGCCACCACCCTGGCCACAACCCTGGCCACAACCCTGGCCACAACCCTGGCCACCACCCTGGCCACCACCCTGGCCACCACCATGGCCACCACCCTGGCCACAACCCTGGTCACAACCCTGGCCACAACCCTGGCCACAACCCTGGCCACAACCCTGGCCACCACCCTGGCCACAACCCTGGCCACAACCCTGGCCACAACCATGGCCACAACCCTGGCCACGACCCTGGCCACAACCATGGCCACCACCCTGGCCACAACCCTGGCCACAACCCTGGCCACCACCCTGGCCACAACCATGGCCACCACCCTGGCCACAACCATGGCCACAACCCTGGCCACCACCCTGGCCACCACCCTGGCCACAACCATGGCCACCACCCTGGCCACAACCCTGGCCACCACCCTGGCCACAACCCTGGCCACAACCCTGGCCACCACCCTGGCCACCACCCTGGCCACAACCCTGGCCACCACCCTGGCCACAACCCTGGCCACAACCATGGCCATCACCCTGGCCACAACCCTGGCCACCACCCTGGCCACAACCCTGGCCACAACCCTGGCCACCACCCTGGCCACAACCATGGCCACCACCCTGGCCACAACCATGGCCACAACCCTGGCCACAACCCTGGCCACCACCCTGGCCACAACCCTGGCCACAACCATGGCCACAACCCTGGCCACCACCCTGGCCACAACCATGGCCACCACCCTGGCCACAACCCTGGCCACCACCCTGGCCACAACCCTGGCCACAACCCTGGCCACAACCCTGGCCACAACCATGGCCACCACCCTGGCCACAACCCTGGCCACCACCCTGGCCACCACCCTGGCCACAACCCTGGCCACCACCCTGGCCACAACCCTGGCCACAACCATGGCCACCACCCTGGCCACAACCCTGGCCACCACCCTGGCCACAACCCTGGCCACAACCCTGGCCACAACCCTGGCCACAACCATGGCCACAACCATGGCCACAACCATGGCCACAACCATGGCCACCACCCTGGCCACAACCCTGGCCACCACCCTGGCCACAACCCTGGCCACAACCCTGGCCACAACCATGGTCACCACCCTGGCCACAACCCGGGCCACCACCCTGGCCACAACCCTGGCCACAACCCTGACCCCAACCCTGGCCACAACCATGGCCACAACCCTGACCCCAACCCTGGCCACCACCCTGGCCACAACCATGGCCACCACCCTGGCCACAACCCTGGCCACCACCCTGGCCACCACCATGGCCACAACCCTGACCCCAACCCTGGCCACAACCATGGCCACCACCCTGGCCACCACCCTGGCCACAACCATGGCCACAACCATGGCCACCACCGTGGCCACAACCCTGGCCACAACCCTGGCCACCACCCTGGCCACAACAATGGCCACCACCCTGGCCACAACCCTGGCCACAACCATGGCCACAACCATGGCCACCACCCTGGCCACAACCCTGGCCACAACCATGGCCACCACCCTGGCCACAACCATGGCCACCACCCTGGCCACAACCCTGGCCACAACCATGGCCACAACCATGGCCACCACCCTGGCCACAACCCTGGCCACAACCATGGCCACCACCCTGGCCACAACCCTGGCCACAACCATGGCCACAACCATGGCCACCACCCTGGCCACAACCCTGGCCACAACCATGGCCACCACCCTGGCCACAACCCTGGCCACAACCCTGACCCCAACCCTGGCCACAACCCTGGCCACCACCCTGGCCACAACCCTGGCCACAACCCTGGCCACAACCATGGCCACAACCCTGGCCACCACCCTGGCCACAACCATGGCCACCACCCTGGCCACAACCCTGGCCACAACCATGGCCACAACCCTGGCCACAACCCTGGCCACAACCCTGACCCCAAGCCTGGCCACAACCATGGCCACAACCCTGGCCACAACCCTGGCCACAACCCTGGCCACCACCCTGGCCACAACCCTGGCCACAACCCTGGCCACCACCCTGGCCACAACCATGGCCACCACCCTGGCCACAACCCTGGCCACAACCATGGCCACAACCCTGGCCACAACCCTGGCCACAACCATGGCCACAACCCTGGCCACAACCCTGACCCCAACCCTGGCCACAACCCTGGCCACATCCCTGGCCACAACCCTGACCCCAACCCTGGCCACAACCATGGCCACAACCCTGGCCACAACCATGGCCACAACCCTGGCCACAACCATGGCCACAACCCTGGCCACAACCATGGCCACAACCCTGGCCACAACCATGGCCACAACCATGGCCACCACCCTGGCCACAACCCTGGCCACAACCCTGGCCACAACCCTGGCCACCACCCTGGCCACAACCATGGCCACAACCCTGGCCACAACCATGGCCACAACCCTGGCCACAACCATGGCCACAACCCTGGCCACAACCATGGCCACAACCCTGGCCACAACCATGGCCACAACCCTGGCCACAACCATGGCCACCACCCTGGCCACAACCCTGGCCACAACCCTGGCCACAACCCTGGCCACAACCATGGCCACAACCCTGGCCACAACCATGGCCACCACCCTGGCCACAACCCTGGCCACAACCATGGCCTCCACCCTGGCCACAACCATGGCCACAACCCTGGCCACAACCATGGCCACAACCCTGGCCACAACCCTGGCCACAACCCTGGCCACAACCATGGCCACAACCATGGCCACAACCATGGCCACAACCATGGCCACAACCATGGCCACCACCCTGGCCACAACCATGGCCACAACCCTGGCCACAACCATGGCCACAACCATGGCCACAAGACAGCATCACCCACAGGTCACCATGTAATGTTCTCAGAGACTTAAACGCAGCCTAAGTAGTGAACCAGTCACTGAATGTGTATTTACTATTTATATCCGCAGATTCAAGCTATTAGCTCTTGGACCCCGCCTTTCTAACCTATTTATTTTTCCTCTGTTATGTCTACTACATATATTTATCTTACACACACACACACACACGCAGGAAGCAGCCCGTAGCAGCTGTCTAACTCCCAGGTACCTATTTACTGCTAGGTGACAGTAGCATTAGGGTTAAGGAAACTCTGCCCATTAGTTTCCGCCATCGTCGGGGATCGATCCCAGGGTCATAGGACTACTAATCCAACGCGCTGACTACTCAGCCACAAGCCCCTGCTGGCTGTGTACTCACCTAATTTTTTCACCTATTAGTGTCCGATTGTGTGTATGTTTCTGATGCTTGTCAGTTTCTCTGTCTTCTCTATCTCTCTCTCTCTCTCTCTCTCTCTCTCTCTCTCTCTCTCTCTCTCTCTCTCTCTCTCTCTCTCTCTCTCTCTCTCTCTCACACACGTTACCAATACCTGTGTGTGTGTTGGTGGGGACTGAGCTGCTTAATGGGAGGGGCTGGAACAGCCGTGTGTGTGTGTGTGGTCCGAGGCGCCCCCCACCACCACCACCCCCAACCCCCACTCTCCCAAACCCCCCCCCCCCCCCCTCCACCTCGCCCCCCTACTCCACCTCCCCCTCCTCCTCCCCCCCCACCTCCACCACACTCAAACATTTTCTCAGTTCCTTTCGTTCCATCCGTTCGACTTTACATTTCCTGGTGGATAGAGATGATGAGATGTATGCCAGCATCCGAACAGGAAATGATGTAGGGATGACTATTCGAACAGGGGGGAAGGGGAGATGGATTTTGCAATGATATCGAACGATGGGAGGGTGGTTCAAGGAACGATATCCGGTGGGAATGAAAGGTTCCAGAGAGAATCAATTTGCATTTTATCAGCGAGTGTGTGCGGGCGTGCAGGCGCTCGCCGCAGGTTCCTTTATCATCGCTCAGGCAGTGATCACTGTTCCATGCTTCATCCTCAACAACCACTTGTGGAAATTAAAGTGATTAAGGTAGAGAGGTTATGTAAACAGTTTGTGTGGGGGGGGGGAGTGTGTGTGTGTGTGTGTGTGTGTGTGTGTGTGTGTGTGTGTGTGTGTGTGTGTGTGTGTGTGTGTGTGTGTGTGTGTGTGTGTGTGTGTGTACTCACCTAGTTGTGTCTGCAGGATCGAGCATTGACTCTTGGATCCCGCCTTTCGAGCATCGGTTGTTTACAGCAATGACTCCTGTCCCATTTCCCTATCATACCTGGTTTTAAAATTATGAATAGTATTTGCTTCCACAACCTGTTCCTGAAGTGCATTCCATTTTCCCACTACTCTCACGCTAAAAGAAAACTTCCTAACATCTCTGTGACTCATCTGAGTTTCAAGCTTCCATCCATGTCCCCTCGTTCTGTTACTATTCCGTGTGAACATTTCGTCTATGTCCACTCTGTCAATTCCTCTGAGTATCTTATACGTTCCTATCATGTCCCCCCTCTCACTTCTTCTTTCTATTGTCGTAAGGCATAGTTCCCTCAGGCGCTCCTCATACCCCGTCCCTCGTAGCTCTGGGACGAGTCTCGTTGCAAACCTCTGAACCTTTTCCAGTTTCATTATATGCTTCTTCAGATGGGGACTCCATGATGAGGCGGCATACTCTAAGACTGGCCTTACGTAGGCAGTGTAAAGCGCCCTAAATGCCTCCTTACTTAGGTTTCTGAATGATGTTCTAACTTTTGCCAGTGTAGAGTACGCTGCTGTCGTTATCCTATTTATATGTGCCTCAGGAGATAGATTAGGTGTTACGCCCACCCCCAGGTCTCTTTCACGCGTCGTTACAGGTAGGCTGTTCCCCTTCATTGTGTACTGTCCCTTTGGTCTCCTATCTCCTAGTCCCATTTCCATAACTTTACATTTGCTCGTGTTGAATTCTAGTAGCCATTTCTCTGACCATCTCTGCAACCTGTTCAGGTCCTCTTGGAGGATCCTGCAATCCTCATCTGTCACAACTCTTCTCATCAACTTTGCATCATCCGCAAACATCGACATGTAGGACTCTACGCCTGTAAACATGTCGTTAACATATACAAGAAATAGAATTGGTCCCAGCACCGATCCTTGTCGTACTCCACTTGTTACTGTTCGCCAGTCCGACTTCTCGCCCCTTACCGTAACTCTTTGGCTCCTTCCTGTTAGGTAGTTCCTTATCCATGCTAGGGCCTTTTCCCCCACCCCCGCCTGCCTCTCGAGCTTGAACAGCAGTCTCATGTGCGGTACTGTATCAAAGGCTTTTTGGCAGTCCAGAAATATGCAGTCTGCCCAACCATCTCTGTCCTGTCTTATCCTCGTTATTTTATCATAGAATTTCAGAAGGTTTGCTAGGCACGATTTCCCTGTCCAGAACCCATGTTGATGTTTGTTCACAAACCTAATGTTCTCCAGGTGTGCAACCAGTCGTAGCCTAATTATTCTTTCCAGTATTTTACAGGGGATGCTTGTCAGTGATACAGGTCTATAGTTAAGTGCCTCCTCCCTATCACCTTTCTTGAAGATCGGTACGACATTTGCCTTCTTCCAGCAACTGGGCAATTCTCCTGACATAAGTGACTCATTAAAGATCATTGCCAGAGGCACGCTGAGGGCCTGTGCTGCTTCTTTTAGTATCCACGGTGATACTTTGTCTGGTACAACTGCTTTAGTTGCATCTAGAGTTGTCAACTGTTTCATTACCTCCTCTGCTGTCACCTCTATATCTGATAGTCTTTCATCTAGGGTAACCCCTTCCAACAATGGGAGCTGCTCAGGCTCGGTAGTGAACACTCCATGGAAACTGGCATTCAGTGCCTCGCAGATTTCCTTGTCACTTTCAGTATATGCCCCCTCTGTCTTCCTTACTCTTGTGTGTGTGTGTGGGGGGGGGGGGTTTACTAGTTGTGTTTACTAGTTGTGTTTTTGCGGGGGTTGAGCTTTGCTCTTTCGGCCCGCCTCTCAACTGTCAATCAACTGTTTACTAACTACTTTTTTTTTTTTTTCCCACACCACACACACACACACACACCAGGAAGCAGCCCGTGACAGCTGACTAACTCCCAGGTACCTATTTACTGCTAGGTAACAGGGGCACTTAGGGTGAAAGAAACTTTGCACATTTGTTTCTGCCTCGTGCGGGAATCGAACCCGCGCCACAGAATTACGAGTCCTGCGCGCTATCCACCAGGCTACGAGGCCCCTACCTGTGTGTGTGTGTGTGTGTGTATGTGTGTGTGTGTGTGTGTGTGTGTGTGTGTGTGTGTGTGTGTGTATGTGTGTGTGTGTGTGTGTGTGTGTGTGTGTGTGTGTGTGTGTGTGTGTGTGTTCACCTATTCACCTATTTGTGCTTGCAGGATCGAGCATCGACTCTTGGATCCCGCCTTTCTAGCCATCGGTTGTTTACAGCAATGACTCCTGTCCCATTTCCCTATCATATCTAGTTGTGTGTGTGTGTGTGTGTGTGTGTGTGTGTGTGTGTGTGTGTGTGTGTGTGTGTGTGTGTGTGTGTGTGTGTGTGTGTGTGTGTATAATTACCTAAGTGTAGTTACAGGATGAGAGCTACGCTCGTGGTGTCCCGTCTTCCCAGTACTCTTTGTCGTATAACGCTTTGAAACTACTGCCTTTAACTCTGAAACTACTTATTATTAAAGTAATTACCGCCCTCATCTGTGTGTGCGTGTGTTCGCACTCACCTACTTGTACTCACCTAATGTGCTTGCGGGGGTTGAGCTCTGGCTCTTTGGTCCCGCCTCTCAACTGTCAATCAACAGGTGTACAAGTACTGGTTCGTGTGTATGCGTGTGTGTGTGTGTGTGTGTGTGCGTGAATGTGTGTGTGTGTCTCTAGACTGCGGTCTGCTGTCTGCTCCACTCCCTGTGGGGGTCTCTGGTCTGCTGTCTGCGCCTCTCCATGTGGGGGTCTCTAGTCTACTGTCTGCGCCACTCCCTGTGGGGGTCTCTGGTCTGCTGTCTGCTCCACTCCCTGTGGGGGTCTCTGGTCTGCTGTCTGCGCCACTCCCTGTAGGGGTCTCTGGTCTGCTGTCTGCTCCACTCCCTGTGGGGGTCTCTGGTCTGCTGTCTGCTCCACTCCCTGTGGGGGTCTCTGGTCTGCTGTCTGCTCCACTCCCTGTGGGGGTCTCTGGTCTGCTGTCTGCGCCACTCCCTGTGGGGGTCTCTGGTCTGCTGTCTGCGCCACTCCCTGTGGGGGGTCTCTTTTCTGCTGTCTGCGCCACTCCCTGTGGGGGTCTCTGGTCTGCTGTCTGCTCCACTCCCTGTGGGGGTCTCTGGTCTGCTGTCTGCGCCACTCCCTGTGGGGGGTCTCTGGTCTGCTGTCTGCTCCACTCCCTGTGGGGGGTCTCTGGTCTGCTGTCTGCTCCACTCCCTGTGGGGGGTCCCTAGTCTGCTCTCTCTGCTCAAACCACACCCCTGTGGGCTGTGGTCTGCCTCTGCTCCTCATTATAAATGGACTATGTGAGGATAGTTTCCAATAAATTTAATTAACTGCTAGAACAAATCTTGCGTCTCACTTCCTTCTATTTCTAGCTACAAATTCAACTTGTATACAAAACTAAGGCAATCTCTCATCTCTCAACCCAATTATTAATTATTTTTTATTTAAACTCACTATTCGCAAAGTTCTTATAAATGATGTGCTTTATTTCTTAATTGATTAAGTGAGTGATTTGCTGTATGTAAATAAGAAATATTCTTCAAACTCGGTGAATTATGCGTTTTAAACAATAATTTTAGGTCGAATAGTTTGGCCAAAAAAAAAAAAGGTGATTGGAATGTTAATTGAGTAATCCTTTTTAACCAGTTTTGGCAAATATTTATATGGATTATAATATGTAGGTTTATTACCTAAATTTACAATGTTAACCTTAACTAATTTAGACTCCTAGTTGTCAACCAGAAATATTCAACCTTCCGCGTTTATTTAAATGGTTTAGTAATTACCATCAAATTTTAATATATAGAGAATTTATATCGAAGCCGTTAATATTTTATGTGAATATCACTACGCTAAATAATAGTTTCAAATTCAGGATATATATATATATATATATATATATATATATATATATATATATATATATATATATATATATATATATATATATGTCGTACCTAGTAGCCAGAACGCACTTCTCAGCCTACTATGCAAGGCCCAATTTGCCTAATAAGCCAAGTTTTCATGAAATAATGGTTTTTCGACTACCTAACCTACCTAACCTAACCTAACGTTTTCTGCTACCTAACCTAACCTAACCTATAAAGATATGTTAGGTTAGGTTAGGTAGGGTTGGTTAGGTTCGGTCATATATCTACGTTAATTTTAACTCCATTAAAAAAAAATTGACCTCATACATAATGAAATGGGTAGCTTTATCATTTCATAAGAAAAAAATTAGAGAAAATATAATATTTCAGGAAAACTTGGCTTAATAGGCAAATCGGGCCTTGCATAGTAGGCTGAGAAGTGCGTTCTGGCTACTAGGTACGACATATATATATATATATATATATATATATATATATATATATATATATATATATATATATATATATATATATATATATATATATAATAAATTCAAACAGGCTGATGACTATTGTTCATCAAGTGTTCATCTTGCTATTAAAACACCTTCTACATTACGTTGCCCAACCACTTAAGCTGGACGATAGAATGACGGTCTCACTGCATGCAGGTCGGTGTTCAATCCCCGACCGTCCATAAGTGGTTGGGACCCCCATTCCCCCCCCCTCCCCCTGGTCCCATCCCAAATCCTTATCCTGACCCCTTCCAAGTGCTATAGAGTAGTAATGGCTAGACGATTTCTCCTTGTAATTTCCGTCCCTTATAAATTATGTAAATGATTTCATGAGTCAGGTTGCTGTAGGGATTATGTACCCCGCCGGCCCATGTAACCATCTGACACCGTGTTGTCTAAATTATATATAATGTCTTCCTTCCTCTCCCATCTTAATTCTCCCTTCGAAAATGTCTTCCAAATGTAGAAGAATGTTGTTTTTTGTCTTGTTTTTAGATTAAAAACTCATGTAACCCAGGATATTATTAAATATTAAACAGGTTATATGTGCTGATGAGGAGTCACAATAACGTTATCTTGAGGTTATCTTGAGATGATTTCGGGGCTTTTTAGTGTCCCCGCGGCCCGGTCCTCGACCAGGCCTCCACCCCCAGGAAGCAGCCCGTGACAGCTGACTAACACCCAGGTACCTATTTTACTGCTAGGTAACTGGGGCATAGGGTGAAAGAAACTCTGCCCATTGTTTCTCGCCGGCACCTGGGATCGAACCCAGGACCACAGGATCACACGTCCAGCCTGCTGTCCGCTCGGCCGACCGGCTCCCGGTCGTGGCTGAAATATGTTGACCAAACCCACACACTTGAAAGTGAAGGGACGACGACGTTTCGATCCGTCCTGGACCATACACAAGTCGATTGTGTCTATTTCAAGTCGATTTCTCAAGTCTTTCACAATCGACTTGAGAATGGTCCAGGACGGACCGAAACGTCGTCGTCCCTTCACTTTCTAGTATGTGGTCTGCTTAACAGGTTATATGTAACTGACTATGACAGAGTGAGATCAGTGATTCTATCACGTATCTTCTCTATTTTTCTTACGTATTTCTACGCTCGAGAAGTTGAAAAATTAACTCTCCAAAGTTCGTTTAACAATTTGATTTTTGCCTGACGTTTATAGACGCGTTTCCCTGATCCTTGGCAACATTATCAAAGGCAGAGTTCAATGGATACAAGTTTTTGAGCGACTATATATATATATATATATATATATATATATATATATGCGAACAAGCCTGAATGGTCCCCAGGACATATGCAACTGAAAACTCACACCCCAGAAGTGACTCGAACCCATACTCCCAGAAGCAACGCATCTGGTATGTACAAGACGCCTTAATCCACTTGACCATCACGACCGGACATAATGAGGTGATAGCCGAGGCTATTTGAACCACCCCACCGCCGGCACTCGGATAGTTATCTTGGGCATAGCATTTTACCAAATCACCTCATTCTTTGGGGCAACACGTGAGGAACACAAATGCGAACAAGCCTGAATGGTCCCCAGGACATATGCAACTGAAAACTCACACCCCAGAAGTGACTCGAACCCATACTCCCAGAAGCAACGCATCTGGTATGTACAAGACGCCTTAATCCACTTGACCATCACGACCGGACATAATGAGGTGATAGCCGAGGCTATTTGAACCACCCCACCGCCGGCACTCGGATAGTTATCTTGGGCATAGCATTTTACCAAATCACCTCATTCTTTGGGGCAACACGTGAGGAACACAAATGCGAACAAGCCTGAATGGTCCCCAGGACATATGCAACTGAAAACTCACACCCCAGAAGTGACTCGAACCCATACTCCCAGAAGCAACGCATCTGGTATGTACAAGACGCCTTAATCCACTTGACCATCACGACCGGACATAATGAGGTGATAGCCGAGGCTATTTGAACCACCCCACCGCCGGCACTCCCAAGATAACTATCCGAGTGCCGGCGGTGGGGTGGTTCAAATAGCCTCGGCTATCACCTCATTATGTCCGGTCGTGATGGTCAAGTGGATTAAGGCGTCTTGTACATACCAGATGCGTTGCTTCTGGGAGTATGGGTTCGAGTCACTTCTGGGGTGTGAGTTTTCAGTTGCATATGTCCTGGGGACCATTCAGGCTTGTTCGCATTTGTGTTCCTCACGTGTTGCCCCAAAGAATGAGGTGATTTGGTAAAATGCTATGCCCAAGATAACTATCCGAGTGCCGGCGGTGGGGTGGTTCAAATAGCCTCGGCTATCACCTCATTATGTCCGGTCGTGATGGTCAAGTGGATTAAGGCGTCTTGTACATACCAGATGCGTTGCTTCTGGGAGTATGGGTTCGAGTCACTTCTGGGGTGTGAGTTTTCAGTTGCATATGTCCTGGGGACCATTCAGGCTTGTTCGCATTTGTGTTCCTCACGTGTTGCCCCAAAGAATGAGGTGATTTGGTAAAATGCTATGCCCAAGATAACTATCCGAGTGCCGGCGGTGGGGTGGTTCAAATAGCCTCGGCTATCACCTCATTATGTCCGGTCGTGATGGTCAAGTGGATTAAGGCGTCTTGTACATACCAGATGCGTTGCTTCTGGGAGTATGGGTTCGAGTCACTTCTGGGGTGTGAGTTTTCAGATATATATATATATATATATATATATATATATATATATATATATATATATATATATATATATATATATATATATATATATATATATGAAAATTGGGTAATAAAAATTAGGACACAGAGGAAGAGACTAATCAAGGGATCAGGTTCCACAAGCAATCTTACAAGGAATGCGAAGAGGATTAAGTGAGCGATAAAAAACAGGATTAAATGAGATAGTATAATAAAGGAGTTAAAAGATGGTGGAAGGATACAGGCGGATAAACAAGAAGATACGAGATAAGGGGAGGGAGGGGGAGAGAGAGAGAGAGAGAGAGAGAGAGAGAGAGAGAGAGAGAGAGAGAGAGAGAGAGAGAGAGAGAGAGAGAGAGAGAGAGAGAGAGAGAGAGACACTGGTGACGGATGCATCTCATCCAGCATCCTGGAACACAAACAAACACACACACAGTACTCTTGTTATCCCGGCCAATCCCATATGCAAATAAGGCGACCATTGTGAGTGGAATAAGGAGAACAACCACAACAAACCACAGAACCACACAAGACGTGTCGACAAGGTAGAAAATCCTTGTCGACACGCTGCCCGGCCCTTGCCTCCTTGTCCTCAACCATCTTCCAGAATCCTTCGCCTCTCCTGGTAGACGCCGCCGAGCGTCCGAGCGAAGCCTGGCGGTGCTCGGAGCCCCAACGAGCCCCTGATTGATGAAAGAGATGAAATAGTGAGTTAATAGGGGGACTTCGCTGTAAGATGTCTTCATAGACATGCGCCCCGCGCTCGGCTTTTGTCTTCAATGTGCGCACACTTGTCTGCGGGGGCTGGTCTTTTTGTTGTAGTAAATGGCGTGATGCTATTGGTCGGTCTGCGGGTCTGAGGGCTCTAGCCATTGGGCCCCGGTATCCTAGACAATTTGCAGCTCGGGTACGCTATCAATTACGGAACAGCAACTTACATTCTATTTTAGTTCCCCGTTGAAAGCCGTTGGCTTCAATTATTTGTTTTTGTAATGGAGCTGAGTGGGTGGTTTAATATGTGCGGGCTGGGCTCAGGAGACGATAGCGGTTGGGCTCATTATCTGGATATCTTGGGCATGATGACATGCCCAGGTCGTGAGGGCTATAATCAAGGCAATTATATGTTAAATGTGTAGTTGAGGACAGTAATGATAACAGTCAAGGGAGATGCCAAGGATATCTCACACCACTCGTTATCAAACCTGTTATCTAGGGTATCTGTTTCCTCCTGTCGCTTTTCATAGCTCATTCCTGCTGTTTCTTGCAATGACTTTATCCAGATTCTCTCTCTCTCTCTCTCTCTCTCTCTCTCTCTCTCTCTCTCTCTCTCTCTCTCTCTCTCTCTCTCTCTCTCTCTCTCTTTCCCCCTATTTCTCTCTCTCTGTCTGTCTCTCTCTCTCTCTGTCTTTCTCTCCTCCTCATTTCTCTCTCTCTCTCTCTCCCCCCTCCTTCTCTCACCACCAATCCGCCTCGCCCCGCCTACCTCCGACCCGACCCGGTAATTTGCTATTCAACCGGTCACCCGAGGAATTTCGCCCCGTAATTTCTTAATTGAGTGTTTGCCTTTGAGCTCAGACATTGAGGGATAGCGGGCCGCCACCACCCGCCACCCGCCCCGAGCCGCCATCGCCACCCGCCCCGGGCCGCCGCCGCCGCCGCCACCCGCCCCGGGCCGCCGCCGCCGCCACCCGCCCCGGGCCGGTACTCGACCTCTTCGCTGACTCCTTTTCCCTCCAAATTATCACCTCCAGCTCCACTTCGGGGAACCTCGACAAAGACACTGTAAACTCGGAGGTCTTCAGGTGAATCGCGATTGGGGCGAGGTGGTGGGCGTAGGTTCAGAGGTGTGTGATGGGGGTGTGGGTAAAGGGGGGGGGGTAAAGTGGGGAACACAGGGTGTTGATGGGGTACCAAGAGGGTATGGAGAAGGTATGGGGCAGGGATGGGGGAGACATCAATGGTTTACTTCTTGAAACAGTGAGAAAGGAACTAAGATTACCTTTTATTTATGAGAGAATAGTTCTATTTAATGCTATGTTCTGTGTCAAAATTTTGAACAATAATGGTCCCCCCCCCCCAGCTCTATTCAAGTTAAATTGAGATCCATTCTAAACAATTCTGACTGTTCCCTCAATCCGCCGCAAAAAGCTCCCTACAGTGTGTGGCTCAGTTGTTGTGCCTATAATCTTCTGAAACTGAATGTGTCTCTTAACCCTGATAAAACTGTTCACTATAATTCCCCCTTGGAAAGATGTGCAGGTTTCTATACATTATACACTCATCAGTGTAAAACAAATGTATAACATTAGAAGCTATTGACAGTCATCTTCAAAATCTCAACGCAACTGAATCCTACGCCTTTACTGATGGCTCTGTGCAGTTCGGCACTGGTAGAACAGGTTGTGCATGTGCAGTATATAAAGGGAATGAAATGATCATGACTAGTACACAGAGAGTTAACAACTGGGCAAGCACGACACAGACCGAGCTATTGGGCATTTATCTAGCCACTGAGTACCTTAAGCTCAATGGTGGTAATGGAGGGATTTTCTGTGACTCTAAAAGTGCTCTGCAGTCCTTAAATAACCCATCACAATGTATGTCGGAAGTAGCTTATGATATTAAATGGAATGTAATTTTTGCCAGTGATAATAACTCTTGTATACAATTTGTGTGGATCCCATCCCATGTTGGAGTTGGGAAACATGACTTTGTTGATCGATTGGCCAATGAGGCTTGCAGGAAAGAAAACATTGATTATGATTTTGGACTATGTAATGCAATTATTAGAAACATCCAAATCAAAGAAATTACTCCAGATTTAGAAGATCTAAGAAATGCTCAGAGACCTGGAAGCTGCAGTATTAAAAGTTATGACAAGTTTTGTAATAATAGGTATTTGTATGGTCAGCACAGTAACCGGACCAGGCAATGTGATGTAGTCATTGTGGTAGTTCGCCTTGGCTATAGACACATCTGGCAGGTTAGTGAGGCTGAGCCACTACCAGAATACTCAGATTGTAAACTCTGTGATAAACGAGTGTCACAGGAGGAAGAACAAGGTGCTGAGTAGTGCCAGGAGGGACAAGATGCTGAGTGACACTAAGAGAAGGGACAAGATGCTGAGTGACGCCAGGAGGAGGGACAAGATGGTGAGTGACACTAAGAGAAGGGACAAGATGCTGAGTGACACTAAGAGAAGGGACAAGATGCTGAGTGACACTAAGAGAAGGGACAAGATGCTGAGTGACGCCAGGAGGGACAAGATGGTGACACTAAGAGAAGGGACAAGATGCTGAGTGACGCCAGGAGAAGGGACAAGATGCTGAGTGACACTAAGAGAAGGGACAAGATGCTGAGTGACGCCAGGAGAAGGGACAAGATGCTGAGTGACGCCAGGAGGAGGGACAAGATGGTGAGTGACACTAAGAGAAGGGACAAGATGCTGAGTGACGCCAGGAGAAGGGACAAGATGGTGAGTGACACTAAGAGAAGGGACAAGATGCTGAGTGACGCCAGGAGGGACAAGATGGTGAGTGACACTAAGAGAAGGGACAAGATGCTGAGTGACGCCAGGAGAAGGGACAAGATGCTGAGTGACGCCAGGAGGAGGGACAAGATGCTGAGTGACACTAAGAGAAGGGACAAGATGCTGAGTGACGCCAGGAGAAGGGACAAGATGCTGAGTGACACTAAGAGAAGGGACAAGATGCTGAGCGACACTAAGAGAAGGGACAAGATGGTGAGTGACACTAAGAGAAGGGACAAGATGCTGAGTGACACTAAGAGAAGGGACAAGATGCTGAGTGACACTAAGAGAAGGGACAAGATGCTGAGTGACACTAAGAGAAGGGACAAGATGCTGAGTGACACTAAGAGAAGGGACAAGATGGTGAGTGACACTAAGAGAAGGGACAAGATGCTGAGTGACGCCAGGAGGAGGGACAAGATGCTCCTGATTCTCGCAGCTCTACGCCCGAATCCATCCACCATATCCATCTCCAGGTGAGAAAAATCCATTCTCCCCTCCCCATGAAAATGTTCCACTAGCCCCCCCCTCCCCCCGCCCCACAGGACCCCCCCCCCCACCACGAGGGCGGCGTGGGTGAGGCCCCTGGCGTGGGCTGCCAGGCGGGCCCCCAGCAGTAAGGAGACACAGGGGCCCACCGACCTGGAGGGCCTCTTAACCCGTCAACAGCTGTAATTACCTGTCAATGAGACGGTGGATGGGGACCCACCACCGTCAGTCTCGGCTTCACACACACACGCGCGCGCGCACACACCTGGGAAGGGGGGGGGCCTGGTGGATAGCGCGCAGGACTCGTAATTCTGTGGCGCGGGTTTGATTTCCGCACCAGGCAGAAACAAATGGGCAAAGTTTCTTTCACCCTGAATGCCCCTGTTACCTAGCAATAAATAGGTACCTGGGAGTTAGTCAGCTGTCACGGGTTGCTTCCTGGTGTGTGTGTGTGGTGTGGAGGAAAAAAAGTAGTTAGTAAAAAAACAGTTGATTGACAGTTGAGAGGCGGGCCGAAAGAGCAAAGCTCAACCCCCGCAAACACAACTAGGTGAATACAACTAGGTGAATACAACTAGGTGAATACACACACACACATTTAGAATCCTACAGGGGCCTCGCGGATGAGTAGACAGCGCTCGGAGGTCGTAATCCTAATGGCCCGGGTTCGATTTCCGGCGGAGGCAGAAACAAATGAGCGGAGTTTCTTTTACCCTGATGCACCTGTTCATCTAGCAATAAATAAGTACCTGGTAGTTAGACAGCAACTACGGGCTGCTTCCTGGGGTGTGTGTGAGAGAGAAATATATGTAATAGATATAACAGAGGAAGAATAGATTGGTTAGAAAGGCGGGGTCCAAGAGCTAAACGACTCGATTCTGCAGACACAAATAGCAAATATACACAGACCTTCAGTCAGGGTCTTGTTCTTACAAGATCTTTCTCATAGTACTGGGCGGAAATAATTGAATTCTACTGTGTCCTATCATGTCCTTGCCTGATTACCTATATCACTGAGAGACGGGAGAGAGAGAGAGAGAGAGAGAGAGAGAGAGAGAGAGAGAGAGAGAGAGAGAGAGAGAGAGAGAGAGAGAGAGAGAGAGAGAGAGAGAGAGAGCTCCTCCGTGCACTGCCTCCCATTCTTAATAATATCTAGTGCTAACTTAAATCTATAACCTGCTTCACTGCGACGCCGCCAGCCTCATTCTCTCCAGCAGAGGCAGACAGCAGACTTGTGTCCTCCACCAGACAAAATGTTGTTCAGCCTCTTAACCATGTCAACTACACCTGCCTCACTGTGTCAACTACACCTGCCTCACCATGTCAACTACACCTGCCTCACTATGTCAACTATACCTGCCTCACCATGTCAACTACACCTGCCTCACTATGTCAACTATACCTGCCTCACCATGTCAACTACACCTGCCTCACTATGTCAACTACACCTGCCTCACCATGTCAACTATACCTGCCTCACCATGTCAACTACACCTGCCTCACCATGTCAACTACACCTGCCTCACCATGTCAACTACACCTGCCTCACTATGTCAACTACACCTGCCTCACTATGTCAACTATACCTGCCTCACCATGTCAACTACACCTGCCTCAATATGTCAACTACACCTGCCTCACTATGTCAACTATACCTGCCTCACCATGTCAACTACACCTGCCTCACTATGTCAACTATACCTGCCTCACCATGTCAACTACACCTGCCTCACCATGTCAACTACACCTGCCTCACCATGTCAACTACACCTGCCTCAATATGTCAACTACACCTGCCTCACTATGTCAACTATACCTGCCTCACTATGTCAACTACACCTGCCTCACCATGTCAACTACACCTGCCTCACTATGTCAACTATACCTGCCTCACCATGTCAACTATACCTGCCTCACCATGTCAACTACACCTGCCTCACCATGTCAACTACACCTGCCTCACCATGTCAACTACACCTGCCTCACCATGTCAACTACACCTGCCTCACTATGTCAACTACACCTGCCTCACCATGTCAACTACACCTGCCTCACCATGTCAACTATACCTGCCTCACCATGTCAACTATACCTGCCTCACCATGTCAACTACACCTGCCTCACCATGTCAACTACACCTGCCTCAGGAACACACAGTCAGCCAATTATATTCTCTGAACAAAAAGCCTAGTTCACAAATCTGACTTGGAAGCTACCAACAGCCAACCTATTTCATTTCATTCATAGACATTGAATGACATAGACATATATTTTTGAAAAATGCATATAAAAAAAAAATTCAAAATAATTTCAAAGCAGTTCCATCAGGTAGAGCAGTTTCGTCGCCATACCTGCTAGATCCTTGGATAGATTATCATCCGGGAGGACAGAGAGCTGCTTGGCTTGTCGCCACTGTCCTTTGATCTGCCTTGAAGTCTCATCCTTCAAGGCAGATCAGGCACTGGAAGGGTCTCCCCCAACAGGTCCCTAAGGCTGTTGACGGTCTTCCTAAGACATTCTTTGTGACAAGCCAATTAGATGATATCTTTGGGACATCCATCCGCCTTATCTGCTTCCTGTAGTGACACGCAATTTCATACCTGATTCCCCCTCTCTTCCAGCAGTCCGTCCAACACTGCTCTGTGGGGCAGCTGATATCTTCCAGTTGAGAGGCGGGACCAGAGAGCTAGAGCCCCGCAAGCACAACTAGGAGGGTACATCTCCTTCATCTCCCGCCCCTACAGACTCCTCAGCATCTTCAGCAAGTCAAGAGCTCTTCATGGCCTAACGTAACGCGCCTGACTGAATTGAGTCATCTCGGTCGAAGAGGCTACTTTTATCTGCCTCATGTTCCAGCCTCGTGTTCCAGAATCGTGTTCCAGCCTCGTGTTCCAAAATCAAGATCCAGAATCATGTTTCGGAGTCATGTCCCAGCATCATTTTCCATCCTCATGTTCCAGGACTATGTGCCAGCTTCATATTCCAGTTTCATGTTTCACCGTCGTGTTCAGCTCCACATTCTACCTTCATGTTCTAGCATAACATTCCAACATCTTGTTCCAGGGTCATGTTCTACCGTCTTGTTCCAGAGTCAAGTTCTACCGTCCACATCCAGTCAAGTTCTACCATCCTGTTCCAGCAAGAAGCTACACAAATCTGTATCAGATCCAGATTCATGTTTTGTGATTACATGTTTCAGCTGGCAGCTAGGAGTGTTCCAGAGGCCATGTTCCAGCCAGATGGTCTTAGTGTTCCAGAGGTCATGTTCCAGCCTGATGGTCTTAGTGTTCCAGAGGCCATGTTCCAGCCTGGTGGTCTTAGTGTTCCAGAGGTCTTGTTCCAGCCTGATGGTCTTAGTGTTCCAGCCTGATGGTCTTAGTGTTCCAGCCTGATGGTCTTAGTGTTCCAGAGGCCATGTTCCAGCCTGATGGTCTTACTGTTCCAGAGGCCATGTTCCAGCCTGATGGTCTTACTGTTCCAGAGGCCATGTTCCAGCCAGATGGTCTTACTGTTCCAGAGGCCATGTTCCAGCCTGATGGTCTTACTGTTCCAGAGGCCATGTTCCAGCCTAATAGTCTTACTGTTCCAGAGGCCATGTTCCAGCCTGATGGTCTTAGTGTTCCAGAGCCCATGTTCCAGCCAGATGGTCTTACTGTTCCAGAGGCCATGTTCCAGCCTGATGGTCTTACTGTTCCAGAGGCCATGTTCCAGCCAGATGGTCTTAGTGTTCCAGAGGCCATGTTCCAGCCAGATGGTCTTAGTGTTCCAGAGGCCATGTTCCAGCCTGATGGTCTTAGTGTTCCAGAGGCCATGTTCCAGCCAGATGGTCTTACTGTTCCAGAGGCCATGTTCCAGCCTGATGGTCTTACTGTTCCAGAGGCCATGTTCCAGCCAGATGGTCTTAGTGTTCCAGAGGCCATGTTCCAGCCAGATGGTCTTACTGTTCCAGAGGCCATGTTCCAGCCTGATGGTCTTACTGTTCCAGAGGCCATGTTCCAGCCAGATGGTCTTAGTGTTCCAGAGGCCATGTTCCAGCCAGATGGTCTTAGTGTTCCAGAGGCCATGTTCCAGCCAGATGGTCTTAGTGTTCCAGAGGCCATGTTCCAGCCAGATGGTCTTAGTGTTCCAGAGGCCATGTTCCAGCTGGGAGCTTCACAGTACCAGTGTAGTTACACGAGAGAGCTCCACGGTCTCATGCTCACGCACCAAGAGAGTTTCAAAGTGAGTCAAAGCCCGTATTCCAGCTGGGATTCAAGAGTTTCGGAGGACCGAGTTCAAACAGTATTCCAGCGTTCCAGCAGGAGGTTCAGTGTTAGTCTGAGCAGGACCGGCGTCATGGTTCGTGTGGAATGTCTCCCATTGATGCTCGTCTTGTTCACTCCGGGACCTTCCGACTCCTGACGTGGGCGGGAGTCTGTTATCACTCGCAATGGAACATTTATATATCCAGTTTCATGTATTGTATTTAGAACCTCTGCTAGATCCTTCCAGCGCACAGTGGCTAGGTACATACTCGAAGGATGTGCCAAAGAGGCACTTTGCTAAGCGTTACCTACCCAGGCTTTGTGCCGTGGAGAGGGGGGACCTGCTGCATGGGTAACAGCTTCTCCCCCGTATCAACCTACCCTGGCTTTGCGCCCTGGTGAGGCCACTCCAGACCGACAACCAGAGCACAACTCCATAGTCTCCTGAGACTGATGGACGCCTGCTACTTGAAATAGTTTCATGAATAAAAAAGAGTAGATGGTGTCGCCATGGATTTTCCGCACGGTTTCCGATTAGAGGATTTGTGTATGGGTACAAACGGGGAGAAAATTTTAGTTGATAAGGACCTTCTTGCGGGTACTTGACATGGCCGTCTTGCTGCTTCTTCAGCCAGCTTTCGAGCGGAATTCCTTGCTTAGTTTCACTAACAAGATGGAGAGTGAATGGAAGCAGCAGTTCCTCGATGAAGCAGTCTCAGAAGAGAATGTCGGATCCCACACTTGAGTCTAAAGCAAGTATAGAGGGCCATAATGCCTGTAGTGGGCGCCCTGAACAATACGAACGACCCGTTCTTACACCAACCATTCTCTCACACCCACCTTCAAGACCATTTGAGGTGGAACCCTACAGGGGGACAGGTCCTAGGTAGGACCTACAGAGGAACGCAGATCCTAGGCAGGACCTACAGAGGGACACAGGTCCTAGGCAGGACCTACAGAGGGACGCAGGTCCTAGGGAGGACCTACAGAGGGACACAGGTCCTAGGCAGGACCTACAGAGGGACGCAGGTCCTGGGCAGGACCTACAGAGGGACGCAGGTCCTAGGCAGGACCTACAGAGGGACGCAGGTCCTAGGCAGGACCTACAGAGGGACACAGGTCCTAGGCAACAACTCTTGAGACGATGATGGACCGAGATGAAGAGTAACAAGAGCGAACCACCTCGTTACTCTCGATGAAAAGATCAACACTACTAATCCTCTTCCTTTTATAAAATCCTTCTGCAAGAAACTCTTTGTCAATGGCGGACACGACACCTTTTCTTGTATTTACATTTGCCATCCCTTTTCCTCCTCTCGCTCCTCCCCCCCCCTTTCCCATACCTCCCCTTCTTCCCATTATCTTCCCCTTGAACAGTCGGTTACTTCTGTGTATATGTATACTTGAGGACAGTGACGTGATGTCACTGTATATCAGTGACATCACGTCACTGATATACAGTGGGGGGTATTAAGCAATACCCCCCACTATATTGCTCAATACCCCCCACTATATTGCTCAATACCCCCCACTATATTGCTCAATACCCCCCACTATATTGCTCAATACCCCCCCCCCCCGAGTATTGAGCAATACCCGGGGGGGGGGAGGGTTTGAGCAATACGAGAGCTACGAGGGGTCCTCAGCCGTGCGAGACCACTGTAAAACCATGAGCTCTAGTGCAGTGACTTCACTGTACAGCCTTCAAGTTCTTCCAGAGCAGTAACCGCTCTTCAGGCCAGGCTCGTTAAAGCAGCGGCTGTTCCCCCGAGACGAACTCGTTCATGTTTACGAATTGTGCATAAAAAAATCAAGCTAATTCTCATTATATAACTTAATATTATCAATCATTAAAGTTCTATGAATTGTTAGGTGTAGGTTAGGTTAGGTGTTAAGGGTCTGTTGGTGATGATTTGTGTTTAAAGTACTTGGGTGAAGCATTTCAACCCGTCCTCACATTAGGCTGGTTAAAGCAGCGGCTTCTCACAGTAGGCTGGTTAAAGAAGCGGCCGTCCTCACACTAGGCTGGTTAAAGCAGCGGCCGTCCTCACACTAGGCTGGTTAAAGCAGCGGCCGTCCTCACACTAGGCTGGTTAAAGCAGCAGCCGTCCTCACACTAGGCTGGTTAAAGCAGCAGCCGTCCTCACACTAGGCTGGTTAAAGCAGCAGCCGTCCTCACACTAGGCTGGTTAAAGCAGCGGCCGTCCTCACACTAGGCTGGTTAAAGCAGCAGCCGTCCTCACACTAGGCTGGTTAAAGCAGCGGCCGTCCTCACACTAGGCTGGTTAAAGCAGCGGCCGTCCTCACACTAGGCTGGTTAAAGCAGCAGCCGTCCTCCCCAGACACATTCATCAATGTTAACATACTGTGTATTAAAAATTGGTTTGTTCTCATATAAATTAATATTATTATACATAAAAATTCAATGTATAGTTATGCGTAGGTTAGGTGTTTAGGTTCTGTTGGCGATTATTTGTATTTGAAGTTCATGGGTGAAGCATTTATAGAACTGTGGTCCGAACAGAGGACGTGAGCGAAGCACTTGTTCCGGAAGTGTTCGGACGTCATCAGTTGGGAGTCGTGTGTAAACCGCTTTTCATTGATAAATTAGGGAGGGTTAAGCGGCTGGATTAATGAGCATTTGACCTTTATTGATGAGGACGGGACGGTTTATGAATGAAAAGCACATTAATTACGATGACGTCCGAACATGCTTCGAACAGTACTTTGCTCACGTCCTCTGTTCGAATAACACCTCTGTAACTGCTTCACTCACAATCTGCACTTACCAACCAACCCTAAACACGTACTGTAACCTATACCTAACAATACACACAATTGTATTATGTAATAATACCAATTAATTTGTGAGAAAAACAAAGATTTTGAATGAGCAGAGCGCTAAACGGATGCACCTTTGGGGGATTGAAATTGAAATTGAAATAAGTTTGAGGTAAAATACACACAAAGGGATGAGGTAGCTCAAGCTATTCTCACCCCGTTCAGTACATCGTGTTAATACATACATAAACACATCACAAGCAATAAACATTACCAAACATTCTAAGAGATAAACATATACATTTCCTCCTTTACACAAGTACTTTGGGGGATCGAAGCCCGCTTGTACCAGCTTTAACCTGAGGTCAGGATGCTGCATCTCTCAAGACACATCTCTAGAGATAATGTGCAGGTGAACTGTGAGTCCTAAACAACCAATTGAACGAACTGAAACACTGCTTCATCAGCTAATTCAAGAGGGTATCTAAACGATTATATAGCGAGTTGAAGCTCCATGCATCGCGGAGGCTGCGATGCTCATCTCTCTCTCTCCATCTCCAGTATTTTCTGCGCGGGTTCGAGGATGGAGACGCCCCTGATATAAACTCCCCCCCCCCCCCTGGTGTAAACCTCCTCTCCCCCCCCCTAATGTAAACCTCACAACGACTGCCATATTCTAAATATTACATATACCCCATTTCCGAAGTCAGAAATGCCAGATAATATCTCCGTTTTACATCATAAAAGTTATAAATAATATAAAGTTATATAAAGTTATGTAAAGTTATGTAAAGTTATATATAAAAGCATTAGGTTATAGGGTAAGAAAATCAGGCCAAGTTATGTATATTCGTTCCGCTGATCAACATGATAAGATAAGATAAGATAAGATACCACACAACCTATAAGGAGATTTTGGGATAGTTGTTAGTGAATAGTTAAGGGAGAGAAGGAAATATTATTATTTTATATCTTGATTATCTTGAGGTTATCTTGAGATGATTTCGGGGCTTTAGTGTCCCAGCGGCCCGGTCCTCGACCAGGCCTCCACCCCCAGGAAGCAGCCCGTGACAGCTGACTAACTCCCAGGTACCTATTTACTGCTAGGTAACAGGGGCATTCAGGGTGAAAGAAACTTTGCCCATTTGTTTCTGCCTCGTGCGGGAATCGAACCCGCGCCACAGAATTACGAGTTCTGCGCGCTATCCACCAGGCTACGAGGCTCCTATATTTATATATTTTTTTCACTGGTAATTCTGTGGTACGAGGTGGGTGGGGGGGGGGGGTTAGGATCACCCGGGGGCCCCCTGGCTTATGGTACCTACCTTGAGGTGCTTCCGGAGCTTAGTGTCCCCGCGGCCCGGTCGTCGACCAGGCCTCCTGGGCCTGGTCGACCATGGTACCAAGGCCTCCTGGGCCATGGTAAGCGAAGGTTTTTACCTGTCATCTTGGCTGTCATCTTGGCTGTCATCTTGGCTGTCATCTTGGCTGTCATCTTGGCTGTCATCTTGGCTGTCATCTTGGCTGTTAACTTGGCTGTCCTCTTGGCTGTCCTCTTGGCTGTCATCTTGGTTGTCATCTTGGTTGTCATCTTGGCTGTTAACTTGGCTGTCATCTTGGCTGTCATCTTGGCTGTCATCTTGGCTGTCATCTTGGCTGTTAACTTGGCTGTCCTCTTGGCTGTCATCTTGGTTGTCATCTTGGTTGTCATCTTGGCTGTTAACTTGGCTGTCCTCTTGGCTGTCCTCTTGGCTGTCATCTTGGCTGTCATCTTGGTTGTCCTCTTGGCTGTCATCTTGGTTGTCATCTTGGCTGTTAACTTGGCTGTTAACTTGGCTGTCATCTTGGCTGTCATCTTGGCTGTCCTCTTGGCTGTCCTCTTGGTTGTCATCTTGGCTGTTAACTTGGCTGTTAACTTGGCTGTCATCTTGGCTGTCATCTTGGCTGTCATCTTGGCTGTCATCTTGGCTGTTAACTTGGCTGTCATCTTGGCTGTCATCTTGGCTGTTAACTTGGCTGTCATCTTGGCTGTCATCTTGGCTGTCATCTTGGCTGTTAACTTGGCTGTCATCTTGGCTGTCATCTTGGCTGTCATCTTGGCTGTTAACTTGGCTGTTAACTTGGCTGTCATCTTGGCTGTCATCTTGGCTGTTAACTTGGCTGTTAACTTGGCTGTCATCTTCGCTGTTAGCTTGGCTGTCATTTTGGCTGTCATCTTGGCTGTCATCTTGGCTGTTAACTTGGCTGTCATCTTGGCTGTCATCTTGGCTGTTAACTTGGCTGTCATCTTGGCTGTCATCTTGGCTGTCATCTTGGCTGTCATCTTGGCTGTTAACTTGGCTGTCCTCTTGGCTGTCATCTTGGCTGTCATCTTGGCTGTCATCTTGGCTGTTAACTTGGCTGTCCTCTTGGCTGTCATCTTGGCTGTCATCTTGGCTGTCATCTTGGCTGTCATCTTAGCTGTCATTTTGGTTGTCATCTTGGCTGTCATCTTGGTTGTCATCTTGGCTGTCAACTTGGCTGTCATCTTGGCTGTCATCTTGGCTGTCATCTTGGCTGTTAACTTGGCTGTCATCTTGGCTGTCATCTTGGCTGTCATCTTGGCTGTTAACTTGGCTATCCTCTTGGCTGTCCTCTTGGCTGTCATCTTGGCTGTTAACTTGGCTGTCCTCTTGGCTGTCATCTTGGCTGTCAACTTGGCTGTCCTCTTGGCTGTCATCTTGGCTGTCATCTTGGTTGTCATCTTGGCTGTCATCTTGGCTGTCATCTTCGCTGTCATCTTGGTTGTTATCTTGGCTGTCATCTTGGCTGTCATCTTGGTTGTCATCTTGGCTGTCAACTTGGCTGTCAACTTGGCTGTCATCTTGGCTGTCATCTTGGCTGTTATCTTGGCTGTCATCTTGGCTGTCATCTTGGCTGTCATCTTGGCTGTCATCTTGGCTGTCATCTTGGCTGTCAACTTGGCTGTCCTCTTAGCTGTCATTTTGGCTGTCATCTTGGCTGTCATCTTGGCTGTCATTTTGGCTGTCATCTTGGCTGTCATCTTGGCTGTCATCTTGGTTGTCATCTTGGTTGTCATCTTGGCTGTCATCTTCGCTGTCATCTTGGTTGTTATCTTGGCTGTCATCTTGGCTGTCATCTTGGTTGTCATCTTGGCTGTCAACTTGGCTCTCAACTTGGCTGTCATCTTGGCTGTCATCTTGGCTGTTATCTTGGCTGTCATCTTGGCTGTCATCTTGGCTGTCAACTTGTCTGTCATCTTGGCTGTTAACTTGTTTGTCATCTTGGCTGTCATTTTGGCTGTTATCTTGGCTGTCATTTTGGCTGTCATCTTGGATGTCATCTTGGCTGTCATCTTGGCTGTCATCTTGGCTGTCAACTTGGCTGTCATCTTGGCTGTCATCTTAGCTGTCATTTTGGCTGTCATCTTGGCTGTCATCTTGGCTGTCATCTTGGTTGTCATCTTGGCTGTCATCTTAGCTGTCATTTTGGCTGTCAACTTGGCTGTCATCTTGGCTGTTAACTTGTTTGTCATCTTGGCTGTCATCTTAGCTGTCATCTGGGCTGTCATCTTGGCTGTCATCTTGGCTGTCATTTTGGTTGTCATCTTGGCTGTCATCTTCGCTGTCATCTTGGCTGTCATCTTGGTTGTTATCTTGGCTGTCATCTTGGCTGTCATCTTGGTTGTCATCTTGGCTGTCAACTTGGCGGTCATCTTGGTTGTCATCTTGGCTGTCATTTTAGCTGTCATCTTGGCTGTCATTTTGGCTGTCATCTTGGCTGTCATTTTGGGTGTCATCTTGGCTGTCATTTTAGCTGTCATCTTGGCTGTCATTTTGGCTGTCATCTTGGCTCTCATTTTGGCTGTCATCTTGGCTGTCATCTTGGCTGTCATCTTGGCTGTCAACTTGGCTGTCATCTTGGCTGTCATCTTGGCTGTGAACTTGGCTGTCATCTTGAGTGTCATCTTGGCTGTCAACTTGGCTGTCATCTTGGCTGTCATCTTGGCTGTCATCTTGGCTGTCATCTTGGCTGTCATCTTGGCTGTCAACTTGGCTGTCATCTTGGCTGTCATTTTGGATGTCATCTTCGTTGTCATTTTGGCTATCATCTTGGCTGTCATCTTGGCTGTCACCTTGGCTGTCATCTTGGCTGTCAACTTGGCTGTCAACTTGGCTGTCATCTTGGCTGTCATCTTGGCTGTCATCTTGGCTGTCATCTTGGCTGTCATCTTGGCTGTCAACTTGGCTGTCAACTTGGCTGTCATCTTGGCTGTCATCTTGAGTGGCATCTTGGCTGTCATCTTGGCTGTCATCTTGGCTGTCATCTTGGTTGTCATCTTGGCTGTTAACTTGGCTGTTAACTTGGCTGTTAACTTGGCTGTCAACTTGGCTGTCATCTTGGCTGTCATCTTGAGTGTCATCTTGGCTGTCATCTTGGCTGTCGTCTTGGCTGTCATCTTGGTTGTCATCTTGGCTGTTAACTTGGCTGTTAACTTGGCTGTTAACTTGTCTGTCATCTTGGCTGTCATCTTATCATATCTACACTTGAGACTGTGTATGGAGTCAGCCTCCACCACATCACTTCCTAAAGCATTCCATTTGTCAACCACTCTGACACTAAAAAAATCTTTCTAATATCTCTGTGGCTCATTTGGGCACTCAATTTCCACCTGTGTCCCCTAGTGCGTGTGCCCCTTGTGTTAAATAGCCTGTCCTTATCTACCCTATCAATTCCCTGTGTGTGTGTTTGATATCCCTATCTATCAGGAGCAATCGAATAAATGGGTGCAGAGAGACGGAGGGGAGTCAGATTCCCCAGACAAGATGAAGATATTGGGATAAGCAATTACATCAACTGTGTGGGATAAGGACTTCAACCAGTTTGTTTACGCGTAATTGTAGAGTGAGCCAGCATCCTCCTCCTCATCTCCCTGACTGAGAAATGTGGTATTATAAGAGTCGGTGGTTGAGAGGGGTTGTAAATTTCACATTTGATCAGGTGGTGGGGTGGTAGGGGGGTTGTGGGTGGGGGGGGGGGGGTATTGGCAGATGGCTATCTGATAGAGGCTGCCGCAGAACACCCCCTTCCCCCCCCCCCTCTCACAGTAATTATGGGGGGAGGGGTGGGGGTTGGGGAGGGATAGAAACTATGTGGTTAGTGGGGTGGTGGGGGTCCTCTCACAGTGGGAGGGGTGGGAGGGGTGGTGGTGCGGTTTCACAAGGCTTCACCCCCAGGAACCCCTCCTGCAGCACCAGGCTTCATCACCCCAGGAACCCCTCCTGCAGCACCAGGCTTCACCCCCAGGAACCCCTCCTGCAGCACCAGTCTTCACCCCCAGGAACCCCTCCTGCAGCACCAGGCTTCACCCCCAGGAACCCCTCCTGCAGCACCAGGCTTCACCCCAGGAACCCCTCCTGCAGCACCAGGCTTCACCCTCAGGAATCCCTCCTGCAGCACCATGCTTCATCACCCCAGGAACCCCTCCTGCAGCACCAGGCTTCACCCCCAGGAACCCCTCCTGCAGCACGAGGCTTCACCCCCAGGAACCCCTCCTGCAGCACCAGTCTTCACCCCCAGGAACCCCTCTTCCAGCACCAGGCTTCACCCCCAGGAACCCCTCCTGCAGCACGAGGCTTCACCCCCAGGAACCCCTCCTGCAGCACCAGTCTTCACCCCCAGGAACCCCTCCTGCAGCACCAGGCTTCACCCCCAGGAACCCCTCCTGCAGCACCAGGCTTCACCCCCAGGAACCCCTCTTGCAGCACCAGGCTTCACCCTCAGGAATCCCTACTGCAGCACCAGGCTTCACCCCCAGGAACCCCTCCTGCAGCACCAGGCTTCACCCCCAGGAACCCCTCCTGCAGCACCAGGCTTCACCCCCAGGAACCCCTCCTGCAGCACCAGGCTTCCCCCCCAGGAACCCCTCCTGCAGCACCAGGCTTCATCACCCCAGGAACCCCTCCTGCAGCACCAGGCTTCACCACCAGGAACCCCTCCTGCAGCACCAGGCTTCACCCCCAGGAACCCCTCCTGCAGCACCAGGCTTCCCCCCCAGGAACCCCTCCTGCAGCACCAGGCTTCATCACCCCAGGAACCCCTCCTGCAGCACCAGGCTTCACCACCAGGAACCCCTCCTGCAGCACCAGGCTTCCCCCCCAGGAACCCCTCCTGCAGCACCAGGCTTCATCACCCCAGGAACCCCTCCTGCAGCACCAGGCTTCCCCCCCAGGAACCCCTCCTGCAGCACCAGGCTTCATCACCCCAGGAACCCCTCCTGCAGCACCAGGCTTCACCACCAGGAACCCCTCCTGCAGCACCAGGCTTCACCCCCAGGAACCCCTCCTGCAGCACCAGGCTTCCCCCCCAGGAACCCCTCCTGCAGCACCAGGCTTCATCACCCCAGGAACCCCTCCTGCAGCACCAGGCTTCACCACCAGGAACCCCTCCTGCAGCACGAGGCTTCAGGGAGGCAAGATCACCCTCTTCCTCTGCCCAAAATGCCAGAAAAGTTCATCATCTGTGTCGGGGAGCCGTCGACAAGCTTCAGCAAAGGTTCCCCTTCCGTCGGAGCAGCCGACCACCCGGCCGACCCGACCCGGCCCGACCACCCGGCCGACCCGACCCGGCCGGGCCGTAAGTTGGGGCGGTGCGGCCCGCGTCACAGGCAGGGAGGTCCACTTGTTAAATTTCACGGGGGGCCCACAGCCCGACACGGCGGGCGGAGACGCGCATCCCGGATCTTCCCCGCTTCCCACTATCTTTCGCTCCCTGGACCTGTATGAGGCTTGCGGGAAGTGATGTGGCGTGAGCGAAATTGTGTGGGAGTGAGCGATGGCTTGAGGGGCAGGTGGGCGGCGGTTGGAGCATGGTGGTCTCCGCGCGGGCCGGGTTTCAAAAATGATGTGTCATAATGGTATTTCTTCGTGGAAATGGGCGGTGTTGTTGCGCGGGAGATCGTAAGTGGTGGTGTCGCTGGGTTGTGGGAGTGAGCGTTGTTATCTGCGTCTCCCTGGGTGGCGGCCAGGGCTCTGCCAGATAAAATGGCACCAAAATATTACGCCACGCATCGCCTTCTCCATATTACCTGCCACAAATCAGCCATTCTCGGGGGTTTTGTGCCGTCTGCCCCCCTTCCCACCCCTCTACCTTCCTTCCCACCCCTCTACCTTCCTTCCCACCCCTCTACCTTCCTTCCCACCCCTCTACCTTCCTTCCCACCCACCCACCAACCCCTTCCCTGCTCCCTTCTCACCGTCAGACCCCTGTTCCCTTCCAGCTTTCAGACCCCCAGCTCCCTTCCCGCCCCCCGAAGCTCTCTTCCCCTCCGACCCCCGTGCTCCCTTCTCCACCCCCCCGTGCTCCCTTCTCCACCCCCCCCCTCCCTTCTCCACCCCCCCCCCTCCCTCCCCTTCTCCACCCCCCCCCCCCCGTGCTCCCTTCTCCACCCCCCCCCCTCCCTTCCCGCCCCCGACCCCTGGTTGATGGGGTTCTGGGAGTTCTTCTACTCCCCAAGCCCGGCCCGAGGCCAGGCTTGACTTGTGAGAGTTTGGTCCACCAGGCTGTTGCTTGGAGCGACCCGCAGGCCCACATATACCTGGTTGATGGGGTTCTGGGAGTTCTTCTACTCCCCAAGCCCGGCCCGAGGCCAGGCTTGACTTGTGAGAGTTTGGTCCACCAGGCTGTTGCTTGGAGCGGCCCGCAGGCCCACATATACCTGGTTGATGGGGTTCTGGGAGTTCTTCTACTCCCCAAGCCCAGCCCGAGGCCAGGCTTGACTTGTGAGAGTTTGGTCCACCAGGCTGTTGCTTGGAGCGGTCCGCAGGCCCACATATACCTGCTTGATGGGGTTCTGGGAGTTCTTCTACTCCCCAAGCCCGGCCCGAGGCCAGGCTTGACTTGTGAGAGTTTGGTCCACCAGGCTGTTGCTTGGAGCGGTCCGCAGGCCCACATATACCTGCTTGATGGGGTTCTGGGAGTTCTTCTACTCCCCAAGCCCGGCCCGAGGCCAGGCTTGACTTGTGAGAGTTTGGTCCACCAGGCTGTTGCTTGGAGCGGCCCGCAGGCCCACATACCCACCACAGCCCGGTTGGTCCGGCACTCCTTGGAGAAAACAATCTAGTTTCCTCTTGAAGATGTCCACGGTTGTTCCGGCAATATTTCTTATGCTTGCTGGGAGGATGTTGAACAACCGCGGACCTCTGATGTTTATACAGTGTTCTCTGATTGTGCCTATGGCACCTCGGCTCTTCACTGGTTCTATTCTACATTTTCTTCCATATCGTTCACTCCAGTACGTTGTTATTTTACTGTGTAGATTTGGGACCTGGCCCTCCAGTATTTTTCATGTGTATATTATTTGATATCTCTCTCATCTCCTTTCTAGTGAGTACATTTGGAGAGCTTTGAGACGATCCCAATAATTTAGGTGCTTTATCGCGTCTATGCGTGCCGTATATGTTCTCTGTATTCCCTCTATTTCAGCAATCTCTCCTGCTCTGAAGGGGGAAGTGAGTACTGAGCAGTACTCAAGACGGGACAACACAAGTGACTTGAAGAGTACAACCATTGTGATGGGATCCCTGGATTTGAAAGTTCTCGTAATCCATCCGATCATTTTTCTGACTGACGCAATATTTGCTTGGTTATGCTCCCTAAACGTTAGGTCGTCAGACATCATTATTCCCAAATCCTTTACATGTTGCTTTCCTACTATGGGCAGATTTGATTGTGTTTTGTACCCTGTATTATGTTTCAGCTCCTCATTTTTACCGTTACTGAGTATCTTGAATTTATCACTGTTAAACATCATGTTATTGTCTACTGTCCAGTCGAAAGCTTTATTAATATCTGCTTGTAGTTTTTCAATGTCTTCAACAGAGGTAATTTTCATGCTGGTTTTTGTGTCATCTGCAAAAGATGACACGAAGCTGTGACTTGTATTTTTGTCTATATCTGATATGAGAATAAGGAAAAGCAGCGGTGCAAGGACTGTACCCTGAGGTACAGAGCTTTTAACTGCGCTCGGACTCGATTTTATATGGTTGACTGTTACTCTTTGTGTTCTGTTCGACAGAAAACTGAGTATCCAGCGTCCTACTTTACCAGTTATTCCCATTGACTTCATTTTGTGTGCTATCACTCCATGGTCACATTTATCGAATGAATTGACGAAGTCCGTGTATACCACATCTGCATTCTGTTTGTCATCTAATGCCTCAGTGATTTTGTCGTAATGGTCCAGTAGCTGTGAGAGGCATGATCTTCCTGCTCTAAATCCATGTTGGCCTGGGTTGTGGAGGTCATTGGTCTCCATGAATCTAATGACCTGACTCCTGATCACTCTCTCAAATACTTTTATTATGTGGGACGTTAGTGTAACTGGTCTATAATTCTTTGCCAATGCTTTGCTACCACCCATGTGTAGAGGGGCTATGTCTGCTACTTTAAGCGCATCTGGTATCTCCCCCGTGTCCAAGCTCTTCCTCCACACTATACTGAGTGCCTGTGCTACTGGCACCTTGTAATTTTTTTTTTTTGGGGGGGGGGAGGAGTAAAGAGGAAGGAGAGGCATAGGTGAAGGGAAGTATAGAAGTGGGAAATACAGTGAGAGGTATGAAAGCAGGCGGGCTGTCCGCCTTGCTGACACGATGTGTGGGTGTTGGCAGCTAAGCTAAGCTGGCTCCCTCTTGTCAGGGAGCTGTGAGTGTGTGAGAGGTTCTTCACATGTGTTTCACCATATATGGATGTCTATAGATGAATACTGTGTAGCATTCATATATACACACCCTGATGCTTCCACACAGGGTGTACTCACCTAGTTGTATTCACCTAGTTGTGTTTGCGGGGGTTGAGCTTTGCTCTTTCGGCCCGCCTCTCAACTGTCAATCAACTGTTTACTACTACTTTTTTCTCCACATCACACCCCCCCCCCCCCAAGAAGCACCCCGTGACAGCTGACTAACTCCAAGGTAGTCAGTGGTGGCATCTTGGGCCACCAGCTGTGGGAGCGGGGCGTCTCATCTTGGGCCACCAGCTGTGGGAGTGGGGCGTCTCATCTTGGGCCACCAGCTGTGGGAGTGGGGCGTCTCATCTTGGGCCACCAGCTGTGGGAGTGGGGCGTCTCATCTTGGGCCACCAGCTGTGAGAGTGGGGCGTCTCATCTTGGGCCACCAGCTGTGGGAGTGGGGCGTCTCATCTTGGGCCACCAGCTGTGAGAGTGGGGCGTCTCATCTTGGGCCACCAGCTGTGAGAGTGGGGCGTCTCATCTTGGCCCACCAGCTGTGGGAGTGGGGCGTCTCATCTTGGGCCACCAGCTGTGGGAGCGGGGCGTCTCATCTTGGGCCACCAGCTGTGGGAGTGGGGCGTCTCATCTTGGGCCACCAGCTGTGGGAGTGGGGCGTCTCATCTTGGCCCACCAGCTGTGGGAGTGGGGCGTCTCATCTTGGGCCACCAGCTGTGGGAGCGGGGCGTCTCATCTTGGGCCACCAGCTGTGGGAGTGGGGCGTCTCATCTTGGCCCACCAGCTGTGGGAGCGGGGCGTCTCATCTTGGGCCACCAGCTGTGGGAGTGGGGCGTCTCATCTTGGGCCACCAGCTGTGGGAGCGGGGCGTCTCATCTTGGAGTAATCTTTCTAACATTGGGTCCTCTAACATTTCGATGGTGTTCCACACCCTGATGGCTTGGTGCTGCAGTCTGATGTTTAGTGGCTGTATGTTCAGGAGTTCGTGGAGCTCCTGGATTGTCTGATCATATGGTGGACGGTGTTTTGCTGCTCTCCTTAGCGCCTTATTTTGTACTGCTTGCAGTTTCTGCATGTTAGTTTTCTTTATAGTGTGTAGTGGTACTGGGGGATACTCTAGATGCGGCCGAACTAGTGCCTTATATAGGTGCATCTGAATGTTAGTACTGAGGCTTCGGAATCTCCTCAATTTTCGTAAGGCTGCTTTGGCTTTGTTTAGTCGGTCCCTTACGTGAATTTTTATCCCTATTCTATTGATCATAAGTCCCAGTATTCTGCCGACCTCCGCATATTGGGTCGGATGGTTGTCAAGGATGATGGGGTCCGGGTTTCTTTTCGCAATGTGTATTATCTGGAACTTTTGTTTGTTGGTGCTGATTTTCCATTGCTTCTCAAAGCTGTTTATGAGTTCAATTGCTGCCTTGGTCTTGTCGGCTAGTAGCGGCTTTGATGATCCCGGATGGCAAATTATTTGGGTGACATCGTCAGCGTACGTGATGTATTCTCCATGTTGGGGTTGGGGTAGGTCAGCTGTATATATGTTGAATAGAGTGGGGGAGAGGCAGCTTCCTTGTGGTACTCCACTTTTCAGTTCCATTACGTCACCTAAGTAGCTGCCGATATTAAGCCTAGCAGTTCTGTTGTCTATAAAGCTGTAGAGAGTAGCAGTAAAGCCATAGTTCAGATATCTAACATTTTAGGCCTGTGTGCCACACTTTGTCGAAGGCTTTCGAGACGTCCCTAAGCACTATATTACACTGATCTTTTTTCGACACTGCGTTGGCTATATGCTGGTAGATCAGGGCTATAGCTGTATGGGCCCCTCTGCGGTTTCTAAACCCATGCTGCCTGGTGTTATACTTCCCTTCCTCTTTCGTGTACTTCACCAGTCTCTGATTGATAATTTTTTCGAATATTTTGCTGGTACTTCGAGGAGGGAAATTGGCCTGTAGTTTTCAGTTTGGGTTGGGGGTTTACCTGGCTTGGGGATTAATCTTATTGTGGCATTCTTGAAGTATGTGGGGAATAGTCCAGATGCAAGAGCTGCATTTATTATACATGTGTATTGATGGAGTGCAATCACTGGTAGGTTGGATAATACCATCTTATTTATTTTGCTGTTGCCCGGCGCCTTGTTCTTGAAACCCATAATTGTTTTATGGACCTCCGCAATGGTTATGTGTTTCATAAGGTGGCAGTCATCGCGTATGTTGTTAAGGTCTATTGTTTGCGTCGGGAGTAGTGCTCTTATCGACTTGAGTTGTAATTTTCCTTTCATTAATGAGGCAAAAGTTTAAATTTTCTTCCGGGTTTATCCTGAATATTTTTCCCAGAACTTCCTGAATTCTTGTTCTTGTTCTCTCTCTTCATAGAGTTTATTTCCTGAGGCGTCTATGATGTAGGGTGTTGCCTCAGCAAAGTTTCCCATCAGAGTTTTTACTTTCTTCCAGAACTTTCCCGGGTTTCTGAAGTCGACTTGGATTTTGCTTATTAGGTCATCCCATTGTTTGGTGTACTCTGTTTTGCATAGATCTTGCAGCTCATCTTGAAGTTCCCTTTGTAGTCTTTTGCGCTCATCCGTCCACCCGTGTTGTGTTATGAGTTGTAGAAGGTTGTTATATCTGGTTTGTACCCTGGAAACACAAACCGAAACTGTCTCTATTTTCCGCTTGTTACAACTTGTAATAAAGTTGTTACATCTTGGCTTAACGTGTATATGACGTATTAGAACGTTGTTACAACTTGCTATGTTGGTGTTATAACTGGTTAGGAGGTGTTAAAACTTGTTCGAACGTTGTACCAACGTCGTAGTTTCGGTGTGTGTTTGGCGGGTAGTGTCCTGAGCGCCTCAGTGGCTGGGGGGTGTGGGAGCGTTATGTGGTGAGCTACGGGAATGTGATCAGTCATGCAATTTTTTATAGTGTTAATCCATGTATTTAACTCAGTGTTTATTCATGATGTTTCCTTTCCATTAAAGTCTTTGACACTGATTTCCTGTGCACTGCTTTTGAACGCTTCCCAGTCAGTTTTAGTGTATTGAAGTCTTGGTGGTGAGGGTTTCTGAATGGGGTTAGTTGATAGTGTCATTATTATTGGTAGGTGGTCGCTTGTGCTCACAGGTCCCCTTTCTATGTGGGTGTTTAGGAGGTGGTGGTTGTTTGACAGTATTATGTCTGGTTTACCACTGTGGCCTTGTCTGACGTAAGTTGGGAAGTCTGGGCCCAGGTGGGTTAGATTTCCGTTCCTTATCATATTATGGATGGCTTCTCCTGCTTGGCTGTTCTTTCCGTGTCCCAGTGTTCTGTGCTTGGTGGTCAGATCACCCAGAAAGTAGGCGGGTCTGTTCCTTCTGGTAAGTTTCATGATGTCGGCAAGGGGAAGGTAAGGACGTCTTGGTGGTTGGTAGCATGTTCCTATGAAGATTATACCTTTCGTAGTTTGGAGTTCAATTGCCAGGAAGTTTTCTTGAAAGTTACCTACAATTTTGTGTGGAATATTTCTCCTTACAGCAATTGCCGCTCCATCGTTGGCCTGGTCAGCTCTGTTGACCTCGTTGGCCTGGTCAGCTCTGTTGACCTCGTTGGCCTGGTCAGCTCTGTTGACCTCGTTGACCTGGTCAGCTCTGTTGACCTCGTTGGCCTGGTCAGCTCTGTTGACCTCGTTGGCCTGGTCAGCTCTGTTGACCTCGTTGGCCTGGTCAGCTCTGTTGACCTCGTTGGCCTGGTCAGCTCTGTTGACCTCGTTGGCCTGGTCAGCTCTGTTGACCTCGTTGGCCTGGTCAGCTCTGTTGACCTCGTTGGCCTGGTCAGCTCTGTTGACCTGGTAAGTTTTGTTGTTGAAGATCTTCATCTTCTCACTTTCCCTTTTCCCATGGTTGTTAATGAGTCTTATATCAGGGTCTATTTCTCAGTACAAGTTGCTGAGTTCCAATGTTCTGTCCGGAGTCCAGCATAGAACATTGTGTTGAATTATTGTTAATGACTGGATGGCTATGTTGAAACTGATCAGTCACTTCCACCTCGTGGATGGTCTGGGTTCGATGCTTGTCTGATGCGCATTGTTAAATTGACTGTACCCCAACACCCTCCCTGCCATGGGATACCCCCATCCCCAAGCGTGGACCTTGGGTACCTTGGGTACCCCAATTCCCTTCCTACCCTGGGGTACCCACGCCCCCCCCTCCCCTGGTCTAGGGGTACCCACGCCCCCCCCCTCCCCTGGTCAAGGGGTACCCACGCCCCCCCTCCCCTGGTCAAAGGGGTACCCACGCCCTCCCTCCCTTCCCTGGTCAAGAGGGTACCCACGCCCCCCCCCCTCCCCTGGTCAAGGGGGTACCCACGCCCCCCCTCCCCTGGTCAAGGGGTACCCACGCCCCCCCTCCCATCCCTGGTCAAGGGGTACCCACGCCCCCCCCCCCTCCCCTGGTCAAGGGGGTACCCACGCCCCCCCTCCCCTAGCCCCAGGCTACCCCCCCTCCCCCCACTCCAGAAAAAAGGAACACCCACTTTGAACTGCTGTAATCAACAAGCTTCCACGTTTACAGCTCCTCCTGCAGGAGCCAGCAGACGTCCAGCCGGCCAGCAGACGTCCAGCCAGCCAGCAGACGACCAGTCAGCCCGCAGACGACCAGCCGGCCAGCAGACGACCAGCCGGCCAGCAGACGACCAGCCGGCCAGCAGACGACCAGCCGGCCAGCAGACGTCCAGCCGGCCAGCAGACGTCCAGCCGGCCAGCAGACGACCAGCCGGCCAGCAGACGACCAGCCGGCCAGCAGACGTCCAGCCGGCCAGCAGACGACCAGCCGGCCAGCAGATGACCAGCCGGCCAGCAGACGTCCAGCCGGCCAGCAGACGTCCAGCCGGCCAGCAGACGACCAGCCGGTCAGCAGACGACCAGCCAGCCAGCAGACGACCAGCCGGCCAGCAGACGACCAGCCAGCCAGCAGACGACCAGCCGGCCAGCAGACGACCAGCCGGCCAGCAGACGACCAGCCAGCCAGCAGACGACCAGCCGGCCAGCAGACGTCCAGCCGGCCAGCAGACGACCAGTCAGCCAGCAGACGACCAGCCGGCCAGCAGACGTCCAGCCGGCCAGCAGACGACCAGCCGGCCAGCAGATGACCAGCCGGCCAGCAGACGTCCAGCCGGCCAGCAGACGTCCAGCCGGCCAACAGACGACCAGCTGGTCAGCAGACGACCAGCCAGCCAGCAGACGACCAGCCGGCCAGCAGACGACCAGCCGGCCAGCAGACGTCCAGCCGGCCAGCAGACGTACAGCCGGCCAGCAGACGACCAGCCGGCCAGCAGACGACCAGCCAGCCAGCAGACGACCAGCCGGCCAGCAGACGTCCAGCCGGCCAGCAGACGACCAGCCGGCCAGCAGATGACCAGCCGGCCAGCAGACGTCCAGCCAGCAAGCAGACGACCAGCCGGCCAGCAGACGACCAGTCAGCCAGCAGACGACCAGCCGGCCAGCAGACGACCAGCCGGCTAGCAGACGTCCAGCCGGCCAGCAGACGACCAGCCGGCCAGCAGACGTCCAGCCGGCCAGCAGACGTCCAGCCGGCCAGCAGACGACCAGTCAGCCAGCAGACGACCAGCCGGCCAGCAGACGTCCAGCCGGCCAGCAGACGACCAGCCGGCCAGCAGATGACCAGCCGGCCAGCAGACGTCCAGCCGGCCAGCAGACGTCCAGCCGGCCAACAGACGACCAGCTGGTCAGCAGACGACCAGCCAGCCAGCAGACGACCAGCCAGCCAGCAGACGACCAGCCGGCCAGCAGACGACCAGCCGGCCAGCAGACGTCCAGCCGGCCAGCAGACGTCCAGCCGGCCAGCAGACGACCAGCCGGCCAGCAGACGACCAGCCAGCCAGCAGACGACCAGCCGGCCAGCAGACGTCCAGCCGGCCAGCAGACGACCAGCCGGCCAGCAGATGACCAGCCGGCCAGCAGACGTCCAGCCGGCCAGCAGACGACCAGCCGGCCAGCAGACGACCAGTCAGCCAGCAGACGACCAGCCGGCCAGCAGACGACCAGCCGGCCAGCAGACGTCCAGCCGGCCAGCAGACGTCCAGCCGGCCAGCAGACGCCCAGCCGGCCAGCAGACGACCAGCCGGCCAGCAGGCCAGCAGACGACCAGCCGGTCAGCAGACGTCCAGCCAGCCAGCAGACGACCAGCCAGCCAGCAGACGACCAGCCGGCCAGCAGACGACCAGCCGGCCAGCAGACGTCCAGCCGGCCAGCAGACGTCCAGCCGGCCAGCAGACGTCCAGCCGGCCAGCAGACGTCCAGCCGGCTAGCAGACGACCAGCCGGCCAGCAGACGACCAGCCGGCCACCAGACGACCAGCCGGCCACCAGACGTCAGCAGACCAACTAGTAAATCAGCAGACCAACTAGTAAGTCAGCAGACCAACTAGAAAGTCAGCAGACCCACTAGAAAGTCAGCAGACCAACTAGAAAGTCAGCAGACCCACTAGAAAGTCAGCAGACCAACTAGAAAGTCAACAGACCCACTAGAAAGTCAGCAGACCCACTAGAAAGTCAACAGACCCACTAGAAAGTCAGCAGACCAACTAGAAAGTCAACAGACCCACTAGAAAGTCAGCAGACCCACTAGAAAGTCAACAGACCCACTAGAAAGTCAGCAGACCCACTAGAAAGTCAACAGACCCACTAGAAAGTCAGTGGGTCAAAAGAAAGTTGTTGTTCCCACTGTTGTTCTCATTGTTGTTCTCACTGTTGTTCTCACTGTTGTTCCCACTGTTGTTCTCATTGTTGTTCC
>NC_091228.1:2855860-2893360 GCF_040958095.1 Procambarus clarkii
TTGAACCAGGAGGCCTGGTCGACGACCGGGCCGCGGGCACACTAAGCCCCGGAAGCACCTCAAGGTAACCTCAAGGTGGTTCGTTCATCTTGTGATGACAGCCGCGGTCCAATGGCCTAATTAGTGCATGAAGTGATGACCAATCACATCCTAGAAGATAGGAGGTTATCTTGAGATGATTTCGGGGCTTTGGTGTCCCCGCGGCCCGGTCCTCGACCAGGCCTCCACCCCCAGGAAGCAGCTTGTGATAGCTGACTAACACCCAGGTACCTATTTTACTGCTAGGTAACAGGGGCATAGGGTGAAAGAAACTCTGCCCATTGTTTCTCGCCGGCGCCTGGGATCGAACCCAGGACCTCAGGATCACAAGTCTAGCGTGCTGTCCACTCGGCCGACCGGCTCCAGGAGAGGTTAAGTCGTTTCGGTCCGTCTTGGACCATTCTCAAGTCGACTTGAGAATGGTCCAGGACGGACCGAAACGTCGTCGTCGTCCCTTCACCTTGTAGTGTGTGGTCTGGTCAACATATTTCAGCCAAGTTATTGTGACTCCTCGTCTGCATAAGCTATAGAGTGGTTGTAAATACTCTTCAATGTCTACTAGGACGGATACTCTAGGACGGACCGAAACGTCGTCGTCGTCCCTTCACCTTCTAGTGTGTGGTCTGGTCAACATATTTCAGCCACGTTATTGTGACTCCTCGTCTGCATAAGCTATAGAGTGGTTGTAAATACTCTTCAATATCTATAGAGCAGGAGGAGGAGCAAGAGATCGAAGCTGACCCCAAGTATTAGTAATCTTATGAAGAGAGACATTATGCCTAATTTACATTCTGAAGAATGATGCATAAGGGATGACATGATTGTAATAAACATAAGGGAATAACGAGAGAAATATAAATAATGTGATAAAGACTGTTAAAGAAGAGGTTAAAAGGTTAAAGGTTTAAAGAGGTTAAAACAGAACACGCAGTAACTGGCTTTAATTGGGAGATGCAGCGAATAGGCAGCTGAAAGATAGGCTTCAAAATAGGGTTTGTGTGTACACAGAACCGGTTGGTGGACATTGTAAATCGATGCAGGGGTCGCTGGGTTTGTTTCAAGCGATGGTTATACATATATATGTGTGTGCGTGTGTGTGAGCAGTTGCATATTAATTGCACCTGCTTGGTCTGGTCTGATGGGTTCTGTGGAGTGTCTATGTTACTGAGTGTTGATGTCCCAGACTGAGTCGTGTCTTTGTAACTCATGACCTTCAAGGCCAGTCGTTCCTAAACTGTGTGTAGCCACCATCACCGGGCTCATCACCATCATCATGGGGGTCGTCACCATCATGGGGGTCGTCACCATCATGGTGGTCGTCACCATCATGGGGGTCGTCACCATCATGGGGGTCGTCACCATCATGGGGGTCGTCACCATTATGGGGGTCGTCACCATCATGGGGGTCGTCACCATCATGGGGGTCGTCACCATCATGGGGGTCGTCACCATCATGGGGGTCGTCACCATCATGGGGGTCGTCACCATCATGGGGGTCGTCACCACCATCACCGGGCTCATCACCATCATGGGGGTCGTCACCATCATGGGGGTCGTCACCATCATGGGGGTCGTCACCATCACCGGGCTCATCACCATCATGGGGGTCGTCACCATCATGGGGGTCGTCACCATCATGGGGGTCGTCACCATCATGGTGGTCGTCACCATCATGGTGGTCGTCACCATCATGGTGGTCGTCACCATCATGGGAGTCGTCACCATCATGGGGGTCGTCACCATCATGGGGGTCGTCACCATCATGGTGGTCGTCACCATCATGGGGGTCGTCACCATCATGGGGGTCGTCACCATCATGGGGGTCGTCACCATCATGGGGGTCGTCACCATCATGGGGGTCGTCACCATCATGGGGGTCGTCACCATCATGGGGGTCGTCACCATCATGGGGGTCGTCACCATCATGGGGGTCGTCACCATCATGGGGGTCGTCACCATCATGGGGGTCGTCACCATCATGGGGGTCGTCACCATCATGGTGGTCGTCACCATCATGGGGCTCATCACTATCATGGGGGTCGTCACCACCATCACCGGGCTCATCACCACCATCACCGGGCTCATCACCATCATGGGGATCGTCACCATCATGGGGGTCGTCACCATCATGGGGGTCGTCACCATCATGGGGGTCGTCACCATCATGGGGGTCGTCACCATCATGGGGGTCGTCACCATCATGGGGGTCGTCACCATCATGGGGGTCGTCACCATCACCGGGCTCATCACCACCATCACCGGGCTCATCACCATCATCATGGGGCTCATCACTATCATGGGGGTCGTCACCACCATCACCGGGCTCATCACCATCATGGGGGTCGTCACCATCATGGGGGTCGTCACCATCATGGGGGTCGTCACCATCATGGGGGTCGTCACCATCATGGTGGTCGTCACCATCATGGGGGTCGTCACCATCATGGGGGTCGTCACCATCATGGGGGTCGTCACCATCATGGGGGTCGTCACCATCAATGGGGGGAAGGGGGGGGGGTCGCCACCCCTCAAGTGGCAGGTCTTTTGGATATCAGAAAACAGCCCCATGAGTAAACAAAAAAAAAACACTGCTGTAGAATGTTCAGAATGAACACAGGAACACATACCTTTAGAAAGGTGAAGAAAATACCTTTAGAAAGGTGAAGAAAATACCTTTAGAAAGGTGAAGAAAATACCTTTAGAAAGGTGAAGAAAATACCTTTAGAAAGGTGAAGAAAATACCTTTAGAAAGGTGAAGAAAATACCTTTAGAAAGGTGAAGAAAATACCTTTAGAAAGGTGAAGAAAATACCTTTAGAAAGGTGAAGAAAATACCTTTAGAAAGGTGAAGAAAATACCTTTTATAAAGGTGAAGAAAATACCTTTAGAAAGGTGAAGAAAATACCTTTAGAAAGGTAAAGAAAATACCTTTAGAAAGGTAAAGAAAATACCTTTAGAAAGATAAAGAAAATACCTTTAGAAAGATAAAGAAAATACCTTTAGAAAGATAAAGAAAATACCTATAAAGGTAGAGAAAGCCTTTAGTCAATAAGATACACCTTAATGTTTTCACCAAAAAAACATTCATTAGTGTATTTTTGGCCTAAAACTGAGGCCAAAACGCTTTCACACCCTCTACAACTAACATTAAGCGTCATACACCATAATAAATTAGATGTATTACATCTTTATGAAAAACTTATGTCTGAGTTATCACATAACTTCAACACAACTTTGGTACAACATTCACAGAAAACGTCGTCTTTAAGCCAAAAACAAAAAGATATCAAATCTCGACTGTCCAGAAGTGATTGGGCATCATTCCTTTCCCTCCGTCCCATCCCAAATCCTTATCCTGACCCCTTAGCCTGGGGGCCTCGTAGCCTGGTGGATAGCGCGCAGGACTCGTAATTCTGTGGCGCGGGTTCGATTCCCGCACGAGGCAGAAACAAATGGGCAAAGTTTCTTTCACCCTGAATGCCCCTGTTACCTAGCAGTAAATAGGTACCTGGGTGTTAGTCAGCTATCACGGGCTGCTTCCTGGGGGTGGAGGCCTGGTCGCGGACCGGGCCGCGGGGACACTAAAGCCCCGAAATCATCTCAAGATAACCTCAAGATAACCTTCCCAGTGCTATATAGTCGTAATAGCTTAGCGCTTTCACCTTGATAAACAAATTAAATCCTGCGATCAATGGAAACTCGTAGGTAAAAGAAGATTCTTAAGGTAGCTGGTCGGCCGAGCGGATAGCACACTGGACTTGTGATCCTGTGGTCTCGGGTTCGATCCCGGGCGCCAGCGAGAAACAATGGGCAGCGTTTCATTCACCCTATGGCCCTGTTACCTAGCAGTAAATAGGTACCTGGGTGTTAGTCAGCTGTCACGGGCCGCTTCCTGGGGGTGGAGGCCTGGTCGAGGACCGGGCCGCGGGGACACTAAAGCCCCGAAATCACCTCAAGATAACCTCAAGAAGGTAGGTAAAGTAGGTAAAAGTAGGTAGAGAAGTTCAGGTTCTCAGGTATTGACCAACAAGGGTCTGGGAGGAAGATAATGAGAAACATCCTACGCCTAATAAGGCCAATTGTGTCTCATGACAGATTTCAGATCTTAGACACAGACAAGGGGCCAGATTCACGAAGCAGTTACGCAAGCACTTACGAACCTGGGGTCAGATTCACGAAGCAGTTACGCAAGCACTTACGAACCTGGGGCCAGATTCACGAAGCAGTTACGCAAGCACTTACGAACCTGGGGTCAGATTCACGAAGCAGTTACGCAAGCACTTACGAACCTGGGGCCAGATTCACGAAGCAGTTACGCAAGCACTTACGAACCTGGGACCAGATTCACGAAGCAGTTACGCAAGCACTTACGAACCTGGGGCCAGATTCACGAAGCAGTTACGCAAGCACTTACGAACCTGGGGCCAGATTCACGAAGCAGTTACGCAAGCACTTACGAACCTGGGGCCAGATTCACGAAACAGTTACGCAAGCACTTACGAACCTGGGGTCAGATTCACGAAGCAGTTACGCAAGCACTTACGAACCTGGGGCCAGATTCACGAAGCAGTTACGCAAGCACTTACGAACCTGGGGTCAGATTCACGAAGCAGTTACGCAAGCACTTACGAACCTGGGGTCAGATTCACGAAGCAGTTACGCAAGCACTTACGAACCTGGGGTCAGATTCACGAAGCAGTTACGCAAGCACTTACGAACCTGGGGTCAGATTCACGAAGCAGTTACGCAAGCACTTACGAACCTGTACATCTTTTCTCAATCTTTGACGGCTTTGTTTACAATTATTAAACAGTTAATGAGCTCCGAAGCACCAGGAGGCTGTTTATAACAATAACAACAGTTGAATGGCAAGTTTTCATGCTTGTAAACTGTTTAATAAATGTAACCAAAGCCGTCAAAGATTGAGGAAAGATGTACACGTTCGTAAGTGCTTGCGTAACTGCTTCGTCAATCTGGCCCCAGGTTCGTAAGTGCTTGCGTAACTGCTTCGTGAATCTGGCCCCAGGTTCGTAAGTGCTTGCGTAACTGCTTCGTGAATCTGGCCCCAGGTTCGTAAGTGCTTGCGTAACTGCTTCGTCAATCTGGCCCCAGGTTCGTAAGTGCTTGCGTAACTGCTTCGTGAATCTGGCCCCAGGTTCGTAAGTGCTTGCGTAACTGCTTCGTCAATCTGGCCCCTGGAAGACATGAACGAAATCCGATCCATGGGTCGGCGGCTCAATGGTTCGTGCCCCAGCCAGTCTTCCTAAGGTTTCCTACGTCAAGAAACCGTCGTATTAAAATGCCCTTACCCTAACCAACCAGAGGACCCAAAACAGAAAACGGGACTATGTCAATTTCACCAGCCGCTTCCATTTTCCAGTACGACGATTTTTACCCTTAGAAAGGTCCTGACAGCTGAGTGGACAGCGCTTCGGATTCATAGTCCTAAGGTTCCGGGTTCGATCCCGGAACCTTCATGCAGAAACTACCTCCACTACCTTAGGGAGCCGGTCGGCCGAGCGGACAGCACACTGGACTTGTGATCCTGTGGTCCTGGTTTCGATCCCAGGCGCCGGCGAGAAACAATGGGCAGAGTTTCTTTCACCCTATGCCCCTGTTACCAAGCAGTAAAATAGGTACCTGGGTGTTAGTGAACTGTCACGGGCTGCTTCCTGGGGGTGGAGGCCTGGTCGAGGACCGGGCCGCGGGGACACTAAAGCCCCGAAATCATCTCAAGATAACCACTGAAAATTCAATGCCACTCGAGGCAAAACACGAATAAATCCCACTGTTCAATAATCCCTTGTTCACAGCTGACAAATAAGAAAAAGGAAGACATCATTCTTTAGAAAACTCTTGCAACAAGAGTCACAAACACAGCTGAAGGGATTAAAGAATGTATGTGGAGTTACATTCTTTACATTACATTCATTATGTGGTGACACATTGGTACCTATTAGTGGAGACACCCAGGTACCTATTAGTGGAGACACCCAGGTACCTATTAGTGGAGACACCCAGGTACCTATTAGTGGAGACACCCAGGTACCTATTAGTGGAGACACCCAGGTACCTATTAGTGGAGACACCCAGGTACCTATTAGTGGAGACACCCAGGTACCTATTAGTGGAGACACCCAGGTACCTATTAGTGGAGACACCCAGGTACCTATTAGTGGAGACACCCAGGTACCTATTAGTGGAGACACCCAGGTACCTATTAGTGGAGACACCCAGGTACCTATTAGTGGAGACACCCAGGTACCTATTAGTGGAGACACCCAGGTACCTATTAGTGGAGACACCCAGGTACCTATTAGTGGAGACACCCAGGTACCTATTAGTGGAGACACCCAGGTACCTATTAGTGGAGACACCCAGGTACCTATTAGTGGAGACACCCAGGTACCTATTAGTGGAGACACCCAGGTACCTATTAGTGGAGACACCCAGGTACCTATTAGTGGAGACACCCAGGTACCTATTAGTGGAGACACCCAGGTACCTATTAGTGGAGACACCCAGGTACCTATTAGTGGAGACACCCAGGTACCTATTAGTGGAGACACCCAGGTACCTATTAGTGGAGACACCCAGGTACCTATTAGTGGAGACACCCAGGTACCTATTAGTGGAGACACCCAGGTACCTATTAGTGGAGACACCCAGGTACCTATTAGTGGAGACACCCCAGGTACCTATTAGTGGAGACACCCAGGTACCTATTAGTGGAGACACCCAGGTACCTATTAGTGGAGACACCCAGGTACCTATTAGTGGAGACACCCAGGTACCTATTAGTGGAGACACCCAGGTACCTATTAGTGGAGACACCCAGGTACCTATTAGAACACATTCTAATATACAGTAATAAACTAATTAAGGAAACGTGAACTTTCCCTATGCAGATAAGAGCAGTGATGCTAGATTTGGAGAACACAGCAAGTTCTCAAAAGAACACATTTTTAGGGCCACAGAGCACCATAGAGCACCACAGAGCACCACAGAGTACCACAGAGCACCACAGAGCACCACAGAGCACCACAGAGCACCACAGAGCACCACAGAGCACCAGAGCACCACAAAGCACCACAGAGCACCACAGAGCACCACAGAGCACCACAGAGCACCACAGAGCACCACAAAGCACCACAGAGCACCACAGAGCACCACAGAGCACCACAGAGCACCACAAAGCACCACAGAGCACCACAGAGCACCACAAAGCACCACAGAGCACCACGGAGCACCACAGAGCACCACAGAGCACCACAGAGCACCACAGAGCACCACAGAGCACCACAGCGGCAGCAGCAGAGACAGTCCACCCTACATACACTCTAGGTACACCAAGCACAGTGATAACGGCTGCTTTAGTTGACAACAAATCCTACATAAATTCATTTTTACTGTACTCAAATAGTTGTGCTTGCTGGGGTTGAGCTCTGGCTCTTTGGTCCCGCCTCTCAACTGTCAATCAACTGATGTACAGGTTCCTGAGCCTTCTGTGTGTGTAGTCGCCTAGTTGTGTTTGCTGGGGTTGAGCTCTGGCTCTTTGGTCCCGCCTCTCAACTGTCAATCAACTGATGTACAGGTTCCTGAGCCCGTCTGGGCAACCCCCCCTACATATATTATTAACATTAATAATACAATTACCCACTACGTATACTATATATATTATATATATTAATATATCTGTTTATATATATGTTTCAGCCTACGAATTTATAAATGCAAATTTATATTGGATACTTCCAGACAGGAACCGGATGGATTCATAAGAGATAAATCCCTCACCAAATCCTCTTTATCCCCTTTTATCTGTGTTCTTCCTTCGGTAATATGGATAAGCACATTTAGGATATATGGTTAGGATGTCTTCCAATATATCACATTCATTAAAATAATTACATAGTTGATCGTACAATAATCCAGGAGGTCTATAATCCTGGACAGTTTGAGGTTGAGTAATGTTGGGTTGAAGGGGATGAGATAGAGGTTTGTTAAAGAGTTTAGAGGATGGATATTGTGGTCGTGGCTCAGCCTTACTAACCTGCCAGGAAGGCCTATAGTCAAGGTGAATTATCACATTGTGTGGTCAGGGTACTTGATTGATTGATTGATTGATTGATTGATTCGTATCTCACAGGAGCGGTGAGAGCAAACGTCGACCTTCCTGTAGTAAGGTAATTCATCCCTCTGTCTCTCCCCAACATTTTTTAATCTTCTCTACCCCCTTCCCTCCACCCAAGACACTTCCCCTGCCTCCCTGCCCCAACCTACCTCCCTGCCCCAACCTACCTCACTGCCCCAACCTACCTCGCTACCCCAACCTACCTCCCTGCCCCAACCTACCTCCCTGCCCCAACCTACCTCCCTGCCCTAACCTACCTCCCTGCCCCAACCTACCTCCCTGCCCCAACCTACCTCACTGCCCCAACCTACCTCCCTGCCCCAACCTACCTCACTGCCCCAACCTACCTCCCTGCCCCAACCTACCTCCCTGCCTCAACCTACCTCCCTGCCCCAACCTACCTCCCTGCCCCAACCTACCTCGCTACCCCAACCTACCTCGCTACCCCAACCTACCTCCCTGCCCCAACCTACCTCCCTACCCCAACCTACCTCACTGCCCCAACCTACCTCCCTGCCCCAACCTACCTCCCTGCCCCAACCTACCTCCCTACCCCAACCTACCTGCCTGCCCCAACCTACCTCACTGCCCCAACCTACCTCCCTGCCCCAACCTACCTCCCTACCCCAACCTACCTCCCTGCCCCAACCTGCCCCAACCTACCTCCCTGCCCCAACCTACCTCCCTGCCCCAACCTACCTCCCTACCCCAACCTACCTCACTGCCCCAACCTACCTCCCTGCCCCAACCTACCTCCCTGCCCCAACCTACCTCCCTGCCCCAACCTACCTCCCTGCCCCAACCTGCCTCCCTGCCCCAACCTACCTCCCTACCCCACTCCCTGCCCCAACCTACCTCACTGCCCCAACCTACCTCCCTGCCCCAACCTACCTCACTGCCCCAACCTACCTCCCTGCCCCAACCTACCTCTCTGCCCCAACCTACCTCCCTACCCCAACCTGCCTCCCTGCCCCAACCTACCTCCCTGCCCCAACCTACCTCCCTGTCCCAACCTACCTCCCTGCCCCAACCTACCTCCCTGCCCCAACCTACCTCCCTGCCCCAACCTACCTCCCTGCCCCAACCTACCTCCCTGCCCCAACCTGCCTCCCTGCCCCAACCTACCTCCCTGCCCCAACCTACCTCTCTGCCCCAACCTACCTCCCTGTCCCAACCTACCTCCCTGCCCCAACCTACCTCCCTGCCCCAACCTACCTCCCTGCCCCACTCCCTGCCCCAACCTGCCTCCCTGCCCCAACCTGCCTCCCTGCCCCAACCTACCTCCCTGCCCCACTCCCTGCCCCAACCTACCTCTCTGCCCCAACCTACCTCCCTGCCTCAACCTACCTCCCTGCCCCAACCTACCTCTCTGCCCCAACCTACCTCGCTACCCCAACCTACCTCACTACCCCAACCTACCTCCCTGCCCCAACCTACCTCACTACCCCAACCTACCTCTCCGCCCCAGCCATTCACATGACAATCTGTTGGTTTTCCCTTCCAGTCTCCAGCTGGGAACTCGTCAATTTCGGAGCAATTTTCGTGGGTGGGCGGAACCTCACGTCAGGCAGCCAGATTCACGGCAAGGAACCACATTTTTTTCCATGTTGAAAGCTGCGGTCATGAGCGGAGCGTCCCCCTCCCTCTGCGGGGACTTCTGGAACAGGTAATGATTGGAATTCCAGTCACACCTGCCCCTTACATAACCCCCTTCTTCCCTTTCCCATGGGCCGTCTCTCCCTTCAACCTCCTTGTTTCTAAAGGAGTATATTGGGATATAGTCACTTCCTTATGGGTTATTCATGCCTGTGTCATCTTTTTGGATGGATCAATCTTAACTTTCCAGCGTCTTGGTTGAATAAGGAAGGTGACCTTACCTGGTTACCTTAAGGGTGCGTGACGTTACCTGGCTACCTTATGGGTGCGTACAGTGACATCACTGCAACCGGTGAGCTGCCAGAGGGTCAGGGAGCTGCTCCGACATGGCACTGCAGCTGGCACTGCAGCACCAAGGGCCACCACGCGATCGACCACACTGTCGCTTCCCGGGCTCACTTACTGCTCACTGTTCGCCACTGCACACCGCCTCTTGACAGTGCCCACTGCTCTTTGACAGTGCCCACCGCTCTTTTGCAGTGCCCACTGCTCTTTGACAGTGCCCACTGCTCTTTGACAGTGCCCACCGCTCTTTGACAGTGCCCACCGCTCTTTGACAGTGCCCACTGCTTCCTGTAATGCCTGAACCCACACCTGCATGACTGTATATTCCCTGTTCTGACAGTGAGACGAATACTTAAGAACCTGTACACCAGTTGACCGACGGCTGAGAGGCGGGGCCAAAGAGCCGACTCTCAACCTCCCTGCAAGCACAACTCAGACTCTTGTTAAAGTAATGTTTGAATCATGAGTTCTTAGGCTAGGATCTTAATTGTGCACGTACTCTTTATATATAATAATGGGTTAATAAAGGAACCTCCCCCCCTATTGTGTGTGTCCCCCCTATTGTGTGTGTCCCCCTATTGTGTGTGTCCCCCTATTGTGTGTGTCCCCCTATTATGTGTGTCCCCTTATTGTGTGTGTCCCCCTATTGTGTGTGTCCCCCTATTGTGTGTGTCCCCCTATTGTATGTGTCCCCCTATTGTGTGTGTCCCCCTATTGTGTGTGTCCCCCTATTGTGTGTGTCCCCCTATTGTGTGTGTCCCCCTATTGTGTGTGTCCCCCTATTATGTATGTCCCCTTATTGTGTGTGTCCCCTTATTGTGTGTGTCCCCCTATTGTGTGTGTCCCCCTATTGTGTGTGTCCCCCTATTGTGTGTGTCCCCCTATTATTTATGTCCCCCTATTATGTGTGTCCCCCTATTGTGTGTGTCCCCCTATTATGTATGTCCCCCTATTATGTGTGTCCCCCCTATTATATATGTCCCCCCTATTATATATGTCCCCCCTATTATATATGTCCCCCCTATTAGTATATTTTGGTAGCAGTCTTTCTTGTAAACATATATTATTAAATATGACCGAAAAAGTAAGATTAATAATTCTAACACGAATTTTCTCAATATTTCTTATGTTTCTTTTCACTGTCGATGGTAATTGAAAAATCAATTCTCCAAAATTCATTTTTATTTCTAGTCTGACGCGACGCTTGAACGTGTTTCGTAATAACTTATTACATTTTCAAAGACTTTAGTTTACCCACACACAACTATAACCTGCAAACACTAAACAGAGTTTTACTATGCTATCATTTAATCAGCTTTTATCTTATATACTCGCATTTGGGTGAGGTGATAAGTTACAACAGTTTTGGATGAGGTGAACAAAACTTTCAACACATGACAGAACACGAAACAATGGGTATGTTTTGGGTAAGTTAAAGGGAAGAATGGAAGTAACTGCAAAGGGCCTATTGGCCCATATTTCTTGATGCTTCTATATTGGTGCGGAGTCTTGAAGTGGGTAGAATATAGTTGTACATTAATTGGCTGTTGATTGCTGGTGTTGACTTCTTGATGTGTAGTGCCTCGCAGACGTCAAGCCGCCTACTATCGCTGTATCTATCGATGATTTCTGTGTTGTTTGTTAAGACTTCTCTGGTGATGGTCTGGTTGTGGGAAGAGATTATATGTTCCTTAATGGAGCCCTGTTGCTTATGCATCGTTAATCGCCTGGAAAGAGACGTTGTTGTCTTGCCTATATACTGAGTTCTTTGAGGCTTACAGTCCCCAAGTGAGCATTTGAAGGCATAGACGACGTTAGTCTCTTTTAAAGCGTTCTGCTTTGTGTCTGGAGAGTTTCCCATTTATATGTTAATGTCCCTGTGGCTCATTCGGGTACTCAGATGCCCCCTTCGACTCCCTCTGCGAGTACCACTCATGTTAAAGTGTCGATCCTTATCTATCGTATCTATTCACCTAAGTCATTTGTAGTTAGTAATCATGTCTATTTTTGTTCTGCCAATGGCGTGGGGTTTAATTCCTGTAGTCTTTCCTTGTAACTCATTCCTTTTAGTTCTGGGACCAGTCTGATACCATTCCTCTGAATTTTCTCCCGCTTCTCCTTGTGTTTGATCAGATAAGGACTCCACGCTGGCGCTGCATATTCCAGCATTGGTCTAACATATGTGACACACAACGCCCCGAATGATTCCTTCCTTATATTTCTAGTAGCAATTATAATATTCAATAACTTAGCACATGCAACTGAAGACGTTCGTCGATATGAGCTTTAGCAACCAGCTTCGTGTAATTAACCATCACGTTAATGACCTATTAACCTCTCTGACCTATTCTTGATGACTTTGATCTCCCATTTAGGGAGATGAAAGTGTTCTATCCTTATGTCCTCTCTCGCATTCCCTACATCTTGTTTATTACCTTGCACGACGTGAGTTTAACTCTAGGAGCCACCTGTCATACTTTGTTTGCCTAGGTCATCTTGAGGATTCTTGTTAGCATGCACTTGTCATGATTGTCCAGCTGTCATGATTGTCCAGCTGTCATGATTGTCCAGCTGTCATCATTGTCCAGCTGTCATGATTGTCCAGCTGTCATCATTGTCCAGCTGTCATCATTGTCCAGTTGTCATGATTGTCCAGCTGTCATCATTGTCCAGCTGTCATCATTGTCCAGCTGTCATGATTGTCCACCTGTCATGATTGTCCAGCTGTCATCATTGTCCACCTGTCATGCTTCTACAGATGCCTTGCGAAGCAGGCTGGGTAGATGTTCCTCGGTGGGTTGATGTCTATAAAAGATAGGTGTCCCCTGGGGGCGGGTGTCCCCTGGGGGTGGGTGTCCCCTGGGGGCGGGTGTCCCCTGGGGGTGGGTGTCCCCTGGGGCGGGTGTCCCCTGGGGGCGAGTGTCCCCTGTGGGCGGGTGTCCCCTGGGGGCGGGTGTCCCCTGGGGGCGAGTGTCCCCTGGGGGTGGGTGTCCCCAGGGGGGCGAGTGTCCCCTGGGGGTGGGTGTCCCCTGGGGGCGGGTGTCCCCTGTGGGTGGGTGTCCCCTGGGGCGGGTGTCCCCTGGGGGCGGGTGTCCCCTGGGGGCGAGTGTCCCCTGTGGGCGGGTGTCCCCTGGGGGCGGGTGTCCCCTGGGGGTGGGTGTCCCCAGGGGGCGGGTGTCCCCCGCCAGGAAATTGCTCCATTGCCCCGTGTGTCCTTTGACACGACCGCGAAGAGGCCAGTGACAGCGCCAGGCCAGAGGACAAAGCACCCGCCTGACTCTTAATTGGTGGAGGCGTCCCTCTGCCTGTCTCCCTTTCCCCCCCCCCCCGTCCCCTCCCTCCGTCACCCCTCCCTGCCCCCTCGTATTCCCTTGCCAGGGACGTCCGGACTCTCCCCTCAGAGCTCAAAGATGTTCAAGAATGTCCAGGAAGCCTTTGACAAACTGCTATGCTCAGTATCGGCGGTTTATCATGGCGATACAATCGAAGTGAACAGCGGAGTACCACAGGGAAGCTGCCTCTCTCCCGCTCTATTCAACATATTCAACATGGAATGCCCTAGGTAATGTGGTGGAGGCTGACTCCATACACAGTGTCAAATGTAGATATGATAGAGCCCAATAGGCTCAGGAACCTGTACACCAGTTGATTGACGGTTGAGAGGCGGGACCAAAGAACCGAAGCTCAACCCCCGCAAGCACAACTAGGTTATCTTGAGATTATCTTGAGATGATTTCGGGGCTTTTAGTGTCCCCGCGGCCCGGTACTCGACCAGGCCTCCACCCCCAGGAAGTAGCCCGTGACAGCTGACTAACACCCAGGTACCTATTTTACTGCTAGGTAACAGGGGCATTCAGGGTGAAAGAAACTTTGCCCATTTGTTTCTGCCTCGTGCGGGAATCGAACCCGCGCCACAGAATTACGAGTCCTGCGCGCTATCCACCAGGCTACGAAGCCCCCTTGAGTGAGTACCTATATACAGGTGACCAGCCCCAGCATGGAGAATACATCACATACGCTGATGATGTCACCCAAATATGCCAGTCAGGACCACCAAAGCCACCAAAGCCGTCCCGAAACGCTTTGCGTAATAGTGGCTTTAGGCATTGTATGTACTAGCTCTTATCTATAAAGCCAACAAACTTTGTCAAATCTCTTTATGTATGTACCTTTGCCTAAATAAAAATTATTATTATTATTATTATTATTATAAATATACTAGACCGACAAGACCAAGGCGGCAACTGAATTCATAATAAAATTCCAAAAGATATGGAAATTAAGTGTAAATAAATAAGTTTTAGACAATACACATTGCAAAAAGCAACCCCAGACCCCATCATCCTTGAAAACTGTCCCATCCCATGTACTGAAGTAGGCAGAATACTGGGTCTCATTATCAATAGAACTGGTATAACAGTTCACTTGAAAGATCGGCAAAGTAAAGCAAAAATAGTTTTAGAAAAATTGAGGAGATTCCGAAGCCTCAGTACTAACATTCAGATCCACCTATATAAGGCTCTAGTTCGGCCGCATCTAGAGTATCCCCCAGTACCACTACACACCATAAAGAAAACTAACATGCAGAAACTGCAAGCAGTGCAAAATAAGGCGCTAAGGAGAGCAGCAAAACACCGTCCACCAAATGATCAGACAATCCAAGAGCTCCATGAGCTCCTGAACACACAGCCACTAAACATCAGACTGCAGCACCAAGCCATCAGGGTGTGGAACACCATCGAAATGTTAGAGGACCCAATGTTAGAAAGATTACTCCAAGATGAGACGCCCCGCTCCCACAGCTGGTGGCCCAAGATGAGACGCCCCACTCCCACAGCTGGTGGCCCAAGATGAGACGCCCCACTCCCACAGCTGGTGGCCCAAGATGAGACGCCCCACTCCCACAGCTGGTGGCCCAAGATGAGACGCCCCACTCCCACAGCTGGTGGCCCAAGATGAGACGCCCCACTCCCACAGCTGGTGGCCCAAGATGAGACGCCCCACTCCCACAGCTGGTGGCCCAAGATGAGACGCCCCACTCCCACAGCTGGTGGCCCAAGATGAGACGCCCCACTCCCACAGCTGGTGGCCCAAGATGAGACGCCCCACTCCCACAGCTGGTGGCCCAAGATGAGACGCCCCGCTCCCACAGCTGGTGGCCCAAGATGAGACGCCCCACTCCCACAGCTGGTGGCCCAAGATGAGACGCCCCACTCCCACAGCTGGTGGCCCAAGATGAGACGCCCCGCTCCCACAGCTGGTGGCCCAAGATGAGACGCCCCGCTCCCACAGCTGGTGGCCCAAGATGAGACGCCCCACTCCCACAGCTGGTGGTCCAAGATGAGACGCCCCACTCCCACAGCTGGTGGCCCAAGATGAGACGCCCCACTCCCACAGCTGGTGGCCCCAGATGAGACGCCCCACTCCCACAGCTGGTGGCCCAAGATGAGACGCCCCGCTCCCACAGCTGGTGGCCCAAGATGAGACGCCCCGCTCCCACAGCTGGTGGCCCAATATGAGACGCCCCACTCCCACAGCTGGTGGCCCAAGATGAGACGCCCCACTCCCACAGCTGGTGGCCCAAGATGAGACGCCCCGCTCCCACAGCTGGTGGCCCAAGATGAGACGCCCCACTTCCACAGCTGGTGGCCCAAGATGAGACGCCCCACTCCCACAGCTGGTGGCCCAAGATGAGACGCCCCACTCCCACAGCTGGTGGCCCAAGATGAGACGCCCCACTCCCACAGCTGGTGGCCCAAGATGAGACGCCCCACTCCCACAGCTGGTGGCCCAAGATGAGACGCCCCACTCCCACAGCTGGTGGCCCAAGATGAGACGCCCCACTCCCACAGCTGGTGGCCCAAGATGAGACGCCCCGCTTCCACAGCTGGTGGCCCAAGATGCCACCACTGACTACCTTGGAGTTAGTCAGCTGTCACGGGGTGCTTCTTGGGGGGGGGGGTGTGTGATGTGGAGAAAAAAGTAGTAGTAAAGAGTTGATTGACAGTTGAGAGGCGGGCCGAAAGAGCAAAGCTCAACCCCCGCAAACACAACTAGGTGAATACAACTAGGTGAATACAACTAGGTGAATACACCCTGTGTGGAAGCATCAGGGTGTGTATATATGAATGCTACACAGTATTCATCTATAGACATCCATATATGGTGCAACACATGTGAAGAACCTCTCACACACTCACAGCTCCCTGACAAGAGGGAGCCAGCTTAGCTTAGCTGCCAACACCCACACATCGTGTCAGCAAGGCGGACAGCCCGCCTGCTTTCATACCTCTCACTGTATTTCCCACTTCTGTACTTCCCTTCACCTATGTCTCTCCCTCCTCTTTACTCCCCCCCCCCTTCCACCCCCCAAAAACCCCTCCCCTCCCAATAACCAACCATTGCCCTACCTTCCCTTACCCAATCATATCCACTTCCCTTCTTTTTCCTTTGCCAGGCGCCTCCCTTTCTCCTCTCGCGTCCTGGCCTTCCGCTATGTAGAGGAAGACAAGCCGCTGTCATACATACGATTTAATGTAATAATCCTTATGTCAATAAAACTGAACCCAGAAGGAGTTTGAATGATCTTGGGCGTTTGTCTCAGTGAGTAGAGGAGACGACATGAGATAAGGAGAGACGGGGTGGCGAGGGGCTGAAGGGGAATCTTCTTGAGAGGTTATCTTGAGATGATTTCGGGGCTTAGCGGCCTCGCGGCCCGGTCCTCGACCGGGCCTACTTTTTGTTACACATCCCCAGGTAGCAGCCCGTAGCAGCTGTCTAACTCCCAGGTACCTGTTTACTGCTAGGTGAACAGGGGGAGAAGGTGAGACAGAATACGTGGAGAGGGGGAGGGAGAGAGAGAGGGAGAGAGAGAGAGAGAGAGAGAGAGAGAGAGAGAGAGAGAGAGAGAGAGAGAGAGAGAGAGGGAGAGAGAGAGAGAGAGAGAGAGAGAGAGAGAGAGAGAGAGAGAGAGAGAGAGAGAGGGAGGGAGAGAGAGAGAGAGAGAGAGAGAGAGAGAGAGAGAGAGAGAGAGAGAGAGAGAGAGAGAGAGAGGGAGAGAGAGAGAGAGAGAGAGAGAGAGAGAGAGAGAGAGAGAGAGAGAGAGAGAGAGAGAGAGAGAGGGAGAGAGGGAGAGAGAGAGAGAGAGAGAGAGAGAGAGAGAGAGACAGAAAGAGAGAGAGAGACAGAAAGAGAGAGAGAGAGAGAGAGAGAGAGAGAGAGAGAGAGAGAGAGAGAGAGAGAGAGACAGAAAGAGAGAGAGAGAGAGAGAGAGAGAGAGAGAGAGAGAGAGAGAGAGAGAGAGAGAGAGAGAGAGAGAGAGAGAGAGAGAGACAGAGAGAGACAGAGAGAGACAGAGAGAGAGAGAGAGAGAGAGAGAGAGAGAGAGAGAGAGAGAGAGAGAGAGAGAGAGAGAGAGAGAGAGAGAGAGAGAGAGAGAGAGAGAGAGATTAGGAGACTCGGCTATCACTTCCTTATGTCCGGTCGTGATGGTCAAGCGGATTAAGGCGTCCCTGTACATACCAGTTGTGGGAGTATGGGTTCGAGTCACTTCTGGGGTGTGAGTTTTCAGTTGTATATAGTCCTGGGGACCATTCAGGCTTGTTTGCATTTGTGTTCCTCACGTGTGCCCCAAAGAATGAGGTGATTTGATAAAATGCTATGCCCAAGATTACCATCCGAGTGCCGGCGGGGAAGTGGTTCATATAGCCTCGGCTATCACTTCCTTATGTCCGGTCGTGATGGTCAAGCGGATTAAGGCGTCCCTGTACATACCAGTTGTGGGAGTATGGGTTCGAGTCACTTCTGGGGTGTGAGTTTTCAGTTTTAATAAAATATATATATATATATATATATATATATATATATATATATATATATATATATATATATATATATATATAAACACACAGTCTACTATATAAGTTTAGACTATAGGTCAGTGTAGTCTATAAGACAAAACTGGAAAAGGTTCAAAGGTACGAGGAGAGACTACGGGAAATAAACCTCACGTCACTGGGAGATAGAAGAGTTAGGGGGGGCATGATCACCACATACAAGATTCTGAGAGGAATTGAAAAGGTAGATAAAGACATGCTATTTAACACAAGGGGCACACGCACTAGGGGACACAGGTGGAAACTGAGTGCCCAAATGAGCCACAGAGATATTAGAAAGAATTTTTTCAGTGTCAGAGTGGTTGACAAATGGAATGCATTAGGAAGTGATGTGGTGGAGGCTGACTCCATACACAGTTTCAAGTGTAGATATGATAGAGCCCAATAGGCTCAGGAACCTGTACACCTGTTGATTGACAGTTGAGAGGCGGGACCAAAGAGCCAAAGCTCAACCCCCGCAAGCACAACTAGGTAAATACAACTAGGTAAGTACAACTAGGTAAGTACACACACCAGACAAAATATTCTAAAGAGTTCTTGAGACCAAATTAAGAATTCCAATAAGCTGTAGCAACAGCGCCCAATTGGTCGCGGGCCATCAGCCGACGAATGGGACGCTCATAGGTGTCAATCACTCGTAATCCCAGGCTCCCCATTGGCCGAGCCGCTCGAGAGGCGTGAAAAGTAGGCGGGGCCAAGGCAGAGGTGTGAAGAACCAATCAGAGTACTCCGATCTTCTCCTAAAGCCTTGCAAATGGTCAATGGCGTTTGTTGAACAGTTTAACATCAGCGAGGCACTACACATCAACAAGTCAACACCAGCAATCAACAGCCAATTAATGCACAACTATATTCTACCCACTTCAAGTCTCCGCGCCAATATAGAAGCAGCAAGAGGGCCAATAGGCCCTTTACAGTTACTTCCATTCTTCCCTCTCATTTATCCAATTAATACCCAATGTTCCGTGTTCTGTCTCGTGTTGGTCAAAAGTTTGTTCACCTCATCCAGAACTGTTGCAACATATCACCTCACCCAAGTGCGAGTATATAAGACAAGCTGTTTAGCGTTAGAATTAGTAAAACTGTGTTTAGTGTTTTCAGGTTACAGTTGTGTGTGTGTAAACTAAAGTCTTTGAAAATGTAATAAGTTATTACGAAACGCGTTCAAGCGTCGCGTCAGACTAGAAATAAAAATGAATTTTGGAAAATTTATTTTTCAATTACCATCGACAGCAAAAACAAAACATTAAAAATATTGAGAAAATTTGTGTTAGAATTATTAATCTCACTTTTTCGGTCATATTTAACAACATATGTTTACAAGAAAGACTGCTACCAAAATATACTAATATATATATATGTCGTACCTAGTAGCCAGAACGCACTTCTCGGCCTACTATGCAAGGCCCGATTTGCCTAATAGGCCGAGTGATTTTCTTTATTTTCAACAATTAATTTCCAATTAGTTTATTTGAATTCTTTTTATTATATTATATTAAGATCATAAATTATTGACTTAGTTATGTTAGTTTAGGTTAGGTTATAATAGGTTAGGTTAGGTTAGGTTAGGTAGGGTTGGTTAGGTTCGGTCATATACCTACATTACTTTTAACTTCAATTGAAAAAAATTCATCTCATACATAATGAAATGGATACCCTTATTATTTAATAAGAAAAAAAAATTGAGAAAATATATAAATTCAGGAAAACTTGGCTTATTAGGCAAATCTTGCTTTGCATAGTAGGCCGAGTACGACGTTCTAGCTACTAGGTACAACATATATATATATATATATATATATATATATATATATATATATATATATATATATATATATATATATATATATATATATATATATATATATGTGTGTGTGTGTGTGTGTGTGTGTGTGAGAGTGTGTGTTTCAAACATAAATTAATGTTAAAAGTGCTTTACAGAAGTCAAAGTCCAAAGTGCACAGTAGTCATAGAGACGTGAGCGGGAGAGCGCGCCGGGAGGCAGGTCAGGAAGCACTTTGTCGCTCAGGAAGTATCAACATCCTTCTCACGCCGGGAAAAATTAGATGTTTTGGCAATATGTTATTTAAACACCTCACACACACACCTGCCCTGAGCCTTCACACTGAAGGTGGTGACAAGTCTTAGGTGAGCTTCTTTTTTTGTAGTGTGTGTGTGTGTGTGTGTGTGTGTGTGTGTGTGTGTGTGTGTGTGTGTGTGTGTGTGTGTGTGTGTGTGTGTGTGTGCATTTATTTGGCTTTTGTTTTTATTATGAATTGATTTTCCACCTGTGTCCCCTTACTCGACTTCTCCCATGCTTTGCAATCTGTACTTCTCTGCCATATAAGTTTTCCTGATAACTTTATAGGTAGTAGTCATGTCTCCACTAACCCCGTGAGGCAATTCCTGTGAGGTAAAATCACCCTTCCATGTTGGAATATGTGGGTTGGAATATTTGGGAATGAACGAGCAGATGTGCTGGCTGCTGAAGGCGCTGAAGGAGACCATATTGAATACTTCATACCCAAGACTTTACTACAAATTAGAGGTATTGTCAGGCAACATCACCGTGAGATCATCAACATCAAGGTAAGTGAGGAAAGGAGGATAGAAGCACAAACCAGTGAATCTGTACGATGGTACAACATGGTTGCTGCTGCCAATCCCAATCATTATGGACGAAGAGGAGGAGGACGAGGGAGAGAATCAGTAATAGCGAGAATCCGTCTTGGATACAAATATCCATGGAGATTTGGAATGGAAACAACAGTTGAGCACCGGAGTTGCAGAATCTGTGGTGAGAGTGATGGACACCGCCTTGACCACTACTTAAGAAAATGTGAATCTAATAGTCATTATAAATTAGGAATCTAAGAGTCATTATAAATATGAGTAGCATACTAAACCCCACATTGAGTTAGGAAAATATTATTTGTCAAATATTGATGCTGTTCTTAAAAGATTCCTCCATTTTGTAACCGCATGATATTAATATATTAAGGGTTGACGATTGCTAATCTTCATGTTTGAGAAGATTAGACTGTACAACACCCACACACACACACACACACACACACACACACACACACACACACACACACACACACACACTGTACAACACACACACACACACTGTACAATTCCCACACACACACACACACAATTATGAGAAGGATTAAGACAGAAGAGGACTGTTTGAGGCTTCAAGAAGACGTAGACAAGATGAAGGAATGGTCGAACAAATGGTTGTTAGAGTTTAACCCAACCAAATGTAATGTAATGAAGATAGGTGTAGGGAGCAGGAGGCCAGATACAAGGTATCATCTGGGAGAGGAAATCCTTCAGGAGTCTGAGAAAGAAAAAGACTTGGGGGTTGATATCACGCCAGACCTGTCTCCTGCAGCACATATCAAGAGGATAACATCAGCGGCATATGCCAGGCTGGCCAACATACGAACGGCATTCAGAAACTTGTGTAAAGAATCATTCAGAACTTTGTATACCACATATGTCAGGCCAATCCTGGAGTATGCAGCCCCAGCATGGAGTCCATATCTAGTCAAGGATAAGACTAAACTGGAAAAGGTTCAAAGGTTTCCCACCAGACTAGTACCCGAGCTGAGAGGTATGAGCTACGAGGAGAGACTACGGGAATTAAACCTCACTTCGCTGGAAGACAGAAGAGTTAGGGGGGGACATGATCACCACATTCAAAATTCTGAAGGGAATTGATAGGGTAGATAAAGACAGTTTATTTAACACAAGGGGAACACGCACAAGGGGACACAGGTGGAAACTGAGTGCCCAAATGAGCCACAGAGATATTAGAAAGAACTTTTTTAGTGTCAGAGTGGTTGACAAATGGAATGCATTAGGCAGTGATGTGGTGGAGGCTGACTCCATACACAGTTTCAAGTGTAGATATGATAGAGCCCAATAGGCTCAGGAACATGTACACCTGTTGATTGACGGTTGAGAGGCGGGACCAAAGAGCCAGAGCTCAACCCCCGCAAACACAACTAGGTGAGTACACACTGTACAACATGATGCAAGATAGAAAGCCTATAACGAAGCCAATATCCGTCATCATAACCAACCACCTGATATATCCTATGAATTCTCCAGAGAACTTTTGACGTGGTAATCATGTCTCCACTCACCCTTTGAGGCTAATTTCCATCAGTTCTATTTCACGTTCATCTTATAGTTCCCGGACGTATCTGGCTGTACTCCACTGAACTTTCTCCAACTTTCCCAACCTGTTACCGTAAATCCCCCCTGTCACTGTAAATCCCCCCTTGTCACCGTAAATCCCCCCTTGTCACCGTAAATCCCCCCTCTGTCACCATAAATCCCCCCTCTGTCACCATAAATCCCCCCCTCTGTCACCGTAAATCCCCCCTCTGTCACCATAAATCCCCCCTGTCACCGTAAATCCCCCCTTGTCACCGTAAATCCCCCCTATCACTGTAAATCCCCCCCTACCTGCCATCAAAGAACAGCTATAAATCCAGTAACCCCCTTTCAAACTCTAAGTACGGTCTGTTGATGACCAATTGGACTTCGGCTCTTGTGAAGCGGGACTTGTATATTAACAAGTCCTGCACGCCGAGGCTCTCGGACTCCATCAGTCCTTCAAATCGGCCTTAAACAGCATGGTAATGAGGCGGTCTTCGCGGGACGGGCCGCGAGGAGTCCGTCCGCCTCTAGACAAACGCTGCCTGAATGAAGACAGGTATTTAATGCATAACTTGTGTATCTTGGTGGCATTCTCACGGTCGCTGTGTACTGCTGGGACTGCTGGGACTTTGCTGAGGGCTCCTGTGACTGTTGGGACTTTGCTGTGGGCTCCTGGGACTGCTGGAACTTTGCTGTGTACTGCTAGGACTCCTGGGATTTTGCGGTGGACTGCTGGGACTTTGCTGTGGGCTCCTGGGAATGCGTTATGTACTGCTGGGGCTGTTGGGACTTTGCTGTGGACTCCTGGGACTGCTGGGACTTTGCTGTGGGCTCCTGGGACTGCGCTGTGGGCTCCTGGGACTGTTGGGATTTTGCTGTGGACTCCTGGGACTGCTGGAACTTTGTTGTGAGCTCCTGGGACTCCTGGGACTGTTGGGACTTTGCTGCGGGCTCCTGGGACTGTTGGGACTTTGTTGTGGGCTCTTGGGACTCCTGGGACTGCGCTGTGTACTGCTGGGACTGTTGGGACTTTGCTGTGGGCTCCTGGGACTGTTGGGACTTTGCTGCGGGCTCCTGGGACTGTTGGGACTTTGTTGTGAGCTCCTGGGACTCCTGGGACTTTGCTGTGGGCTCCTGGGACTCCTGAGACTGCGCTGTGGGCTCCTGGGACTGTTGGGACTTTGCTGTGGGCTCGTGGGACTGTTGGGACTTTGCTGTGGGCTCCTGGGACTGCTGGGACTTTGCTGTGAGCTCCTGGGACTGTTGGGACTTTGCTGCGGGCTCCTGGGACTGTTGGAACTTTGTTGTGGGCTCTTGGGACTCCTGGGACTGCGCTGTGTACTGCTGGGACTGTTGGGACTTTGCTGTGGGCTCCTGGGACTGTTGGGACTTTGCTGTGGGCTCCTGGGACTGCGCTGTGGGCTCCTGGGACTGTTGGGATTTTGCTGCGGGCTCCTGGGACTGTTGGGATTTTGCTGCGGGCTCCTGGGACTGTTGGGATTTTGCTGCGGGCTCCTGGGACTGCTGGGACTTTGCTGTGGACTCCTGGGACTTTGCTGCGGGCTCCTGGGACTGTTGGGACTTTGTTGTGGGCTCTTGGGACTCCTGGGACTGCGCTGTGTACTGCTGGGACTGTTGGGACTTTGCTGTGGGCTCCTGGGACTGTTGGGACTTTGCTGTGGGCTCCTGGGACTGCTGGGATTTTGCTGTGGACTCCTGGGACTGCTGGGACTTTGCTGTGGGCTCCTGGGACTTTGCTGTGGGCTCCTGGGACTGCTGAGACTTTGCTGTGGGCTCCTGGGACTGCTGGGACTTTGTTGTGGGCTCATGGGACTGCTGGGATTTTGCTGTGGACTCCTGGGACTGCTGGGACTTTGCTGTGGGCTCCTGGGACTGTTGGGACTTTGCTGTGGGCTCCTGGGACTGCTAAGACTTTGTTGCGGGCTCCTGGGACTGCTGGGACTTTGCTGTGGGCTCCTGGGACTGTTGGGACTTTGCTGTGGGCTCCTGGGACTGTTGGAATTTTGCTGTGGACTCCTGGGACTGCTAAGACTTTGCTGTGGGCTCCTGGGACTGTTAGGATTTTGCTGTGGACTCCTGGGACTGTTGGGACTTTGTTGTGAGCTCCTGGGTACTGCTGGGACTTTGTTGTGGGCTCATGGGACTGCTGGGATTTTGCTGTGGACTCCTGGGACTGCTGGGACTTTGCTGTGGGCTCCTGGGACTGTTGGGACTTTGCTGTGAGCTCCTGGGACTGTTGGGACTTTGTTGTGAGCTCCTGGGACTGTTGGGACTTTGCTGTGAGCTCATGGGACTGCTGGGATTTTGCTGTGGACTCCTGGGACTGTTGGGACTTTGTTGTGAGCTCCTGGGACTGTTGGGACTTTGCTGTGAGCTCCTGGGACTCCGCTGTGAGTGCATTATCAATGTCTGAGTGCATATGATTTGGGGGATATTTTGAGATGTAAGCTTCATCCAAACGTATCCTCAGATCTTTATATTGCACTCAAGATACACTCAAGATACACTCAGGATATTGCACTCAGGAGGGGACGAAAGGCTTGAGTGTGGTTCAAATCTTGGCGTAAAATACATAAATATATGAGTGGTTATTTTGGTCTTATCGTGTCAGTGAGAAGTATAGTGTATATTTGTGTTAGGAAGGATTTGTTGCTGTTGCCTAACTCAGCCTACCTCTGCTGCTGGTGCTGCTGCTGCTGCTGCTGTCTCAGCCTACCCCTGCTGCTGCTGCTGTTGCCTGTCTCAGCCTACCGCTGCTGCTGCTGCTGCTGCTGCTGCTGCTGTCTGTCTCAGCCTACCCCTGCTGCTGCTGCTGCTGCTGTTGCCTCTCTCAGCCTACCGCTGCTGCTGCTGCTGCTGCTGCTGCTGCTGTCTGTCTCAGCCTACCCCTGCTGCTGCTGCTGCTGTTGCCTCTCTCAGCCTACCGCTGCTGCTGCTGCTGTCTGTCTCAGCCTACCCCTGCTGCTGCTGCTGCTGTTGCCTCTCTCAGCCTACCCCTGCTGCTGCTGCTGCTGCTGCTGCTGTCTGTCTCAACCTACCCCTGCTGCTGCTGCTGCTGCTGCTGCTGTCTGTCTCAGCCTACCCCTGCTGCTGCTGCTGCTGCTGCTGTCTGTCTCAGCCTACCCCTGCTGCTGCTGCTGCTGCTGCTGCTGCTGCCTAACTCAGCCTACCCCTGCTGCTGCTGCTGCTGTCTGTCTCAGCCTACCCCTGCTGCTGCTGCTGCTGCTGCTGCTGCTGTCTGTCTCAGCCTACCCCTGCTGCTGCTGCTGCTGTTGCCTCTCTCAGCCTACCGCTGCTGCTGCTGCTGTCTGTCTCAGCCTACCCCTGCTGCTGCTGCTGCTGTTGCCTCTCTCAGCCTACCGCTGCTGCTGCTGCTGCTGCTGTCTGTCTCAGCCTACCCCTGCTGCTGCCTCTCAGCCTACCGCTGCTGCTGCTTCTGCTGTTCCTGCTGCTGCTGCTGCTGCTGCTGCTTCCTAACTCAGCCTACCTCTGCTGCTGGTGCTGCTGCTGCTGTCTCAGCCTACCCCTGCTGCTGCTGCTGTTGCCTGTCTCAGCCTACCGCTGCTGCTGCTGCTGCTGCTGCTGCTGCTGTCTGTCTCAGCCTACCCCTGCTGCTGCTGATGCTGTTGCCTCTCTCAGCCTACCGCTGCTGCTGCTGCTGTCTGTCTCAGCCTACCCCTGCTGCTGCTGCTGCTGTTGCCTCTCTCAGCCTACCCCTGCTGCTGCTGCTGCTGCTGCTGCTGTCTGTCTCAACCTACCCCTGCTGCTGCTGCTGCTGCTGCTGCTGCTGTCTGTCTCAGCCTACCCCTGCTGCTGCTGCTGCTGCTGCTGTCTGTCTCAGCCTACCCCTGCTGCTGCTGCTGCTGCTGCTGCTGCTGCTGCTGCTGCCTAACTCAGCCTACCCCTGCTGCTGCTGCTGCTGCTGTCTGTCTCAGCCTACCCCTGCTGCTGCTGCTGCTGCTGCTGCTGCTGCTGTCTGTCTCAGCCTACCCCTGCTGCTGCTGCTGCTGTTGCCTCTCTCAGCCTACCGCTGCTGCTGCTGCTGTCTGTCTTGCACTCAGGAGGGGACGAAAGGCTTGAGTGTGGTTCAAATCTTGGCGTAAAATACATAAATATATGAGTGTTTATTTTGATCTTATCTTGTCAGTGAGAAGTATAGTGTATATTTGTGTTAGGAAGGATTTGTTGCTGTTGCCTAACTCAGCCTACCTCTGCTGCTGGTGCTGCTGCTGCTGCTGCTGTCTCAGCCTACCCCTGCTGCTGCTGCTGTTGCCTGTCTCAGCCTACCGCTGCTGCTGCTGCTGCTGCTGCTGCTGCTGTCTGTCTCAGCCTACCCCTGCTGCTGCTGCTGCTGTTGCTGCTGCTGCTGCTGCCTAACTCAGCCTACCCCTGCTGCTGCTGCTGCTGCTGTCTGTCTCAGCCTACCCCTGCTGCTGCTGCTGCTGCTGCTGTCTGTCTCAGCCTACCCCTGCTGCTGCTGCTGCTGTTGCCTCTCTCAGCCTACCGCTGCTGCTGCTGCTGTCTGTCTCAGCCTACCCCTGCTGCTGCTGCTGCTGTTGCCTCTCTCAGCCTACCCCTGCTGCTGCTGCTGCTGCTGCTGCTGTCTGTCTCAACCTACCCCTGCTGCTGCTGCTGCTGCTGCTGCTGCTGTCTGTCTCAGCCTACCCCTGCTGCTGCTGCTGCTGCTGCTGTCTGTCTCAGCCTACCCCTGCTGCTGCTGCTGCTGCTGCTGCCTAACTCAGCCTACCCCTGCTGCTGCTGCTGCTGCTGTCTGTCTCAGCCTACCCCTGCTGCTGCTGCTGCTGCTGCTGCTGCTGTCTGTCTCAGCCTACCCCTGCTGCTGCTGCTGCTGTTGCCTCTCTCAGCCTACCGCTGCTGCTGCTGCTGTCTGTCTCAGCCTACCCCTGCTGCTGCTGCTGCTGTTGCCTCTCTCAGCCTACCGCTGCTGCTGCTGCTGCTGCTGTCTGTCTCAGCCTACCCCTGCTGCTGCCTCTCAGCCTACCGCTGCTGCTGCTTCTGCTGTTCCTGCTGCTGCTGCTGCTGCTGCTGCTGCTGCTTCCTAACTCAGCCTACCTCTGCTGCTGTTCCTGCTGCTGCTGCTGCTTGTCTCAGCCTACCGCTGCTCCATTAGCAGACGGGTAGACGCCAACAGCTCAAAGCCATAAAAATTGACACCGAAGCGGGGACATTAGCACCCCATCTTCCGGCCAGTGACGAGGATGTGTCAGACCTGCTGGGGTAGGGGTGAAGGTTAGACTGCTCCCTCCCACCACCCCCACACCCCCCCCCCTCTCCCTCCTACCTCACCTCTCACCCCCTACCTCACCTCTCACCCCTTCCCCCTCACCTCTCAACACTTTCCTACCCGAGGTGCCGTTCAATATTAACGACGTCGCCGCCTCACTGGCTCAAGTTCAACACGTTTAAACGCTCTTGAACTTGTTGAACTTACCCCACTCTATCAGTAAGCCCCCATTAGAGGGGTTAGGGGAGGCTTCCCCCTCCCTTCTCCCGCCATTTTCCCATGGGTAAAGGGGCCATTTTCAGCGTCCGCCCTGGCGCCTGTAAAGGTCTGCCCTAAAGCAATAAAAGGGTGGTTGAGGTAGGTGGGGTTGTGGTAGGGGGCGAGGGAAGAGGGTAGGGGGTAAGGGGCAAGGGAAGGGGGCAAGGGAAAGGGGTAGGGAGGGCCAGGGGGGACATGAGATGGTACCCAACCACTGGTGAATGGCTTGAGGGACAGGCTTAGAGGATAGGCTGGTGTACCACCACTCAGCACCACCACACTCAGCACCACCACACCAGCACCACCACTCAGCACCACCACACTCAGCACCACCACACTCAGCACCACCACACTCAGCACCACCACTCAGCACCACCACACTCAGCACCACCACACTCAGCACCACCACACTCAGCACCACACCCAGCACCACCACACTCAGCACCACCACACTCAGCACCACCACACTCAGCACCACCACACTCAGCACCACCACACTCAGCACCACCACACCCAGCACCACCACACTCAGCACCACCACACCCAGCACCACCACACTTAGCACCACCACACTCAGCACCACCACACCCAGCACCACCACACTCAGCACCACCACACCCAGCACCACCACACTCAGCACCACCACATCAGCACCACCACACCAGCACCACCACACTCAGCACCACCACACCCAGCACCACCACACTCAGCACCACCACATCAGCACCACCACACTCAGCACCACCACACTTAGCACCACCACACTCAGCACCACCACACCCAGCACCACCACACTCAGCACCACCACACCCAGCACCACCACACTCAGCACCACCACATCAGCACCACCACACCAGCACCACCACACCAGCACCACCACACCAGCACCACCACACTCAGCACCACCACACTCAGCACCACCACACTCACCACCACACTCAGCACCACCACACCAGCACCACCACACTCAGCACCACCACACCAGCACCACCACACTCAGCACCACCACACCAGCACCACCACACCAGCACCACCACACTCAGCACCACCACACTCAGCACCACCACACTCAGCACCACCACACCAGCACCACCACACTCAGCACCACCACACCAGCACCACCACACTCAGCACCACCACACCAGCACCACCACACTCAGCACCACCACACTCAGCACCACACCAGCACCACCACACCAGCACCACCACACCAGCATCACCACACTCAGCACCACCACACTCAGCACCACCACACTCAGCACCACCACACCAGCACCACCACACTCAGCACCACCACACCAGCACCACCACACTCAGCACCACCACACCAGCACCACCACACTCAGCACCACCACATTCAGCACCACCACACCAGCACCACCACATTCAGCACCACCACACTCAGCACCACCACACCAGCACCACCACACTCAGCACCACCACACCAGCACCACCACACCCAGCACCACCACACTCAGCACCACACTCAGCACCACCACACTCAGCACCACCACACTCAGCACCACACCCAGCACCACCACACCAGCATCACCACACTCAGCACCACCACACCCAGCACCACCACACCAGCACCACCACACCAGCATCACCACACTCAGCACCACCACACTCAGCACCACCACACCAGCACCACCACATTCAGCACCACCACACTCAGCACCACCACACCAGCACCACCACACTCAGCACCACCACACTCAGCACCACCACACTCAGCACCACCACACTCAGCACCACCACACTCGGCACCACCACACTCAGCACCACCACACTCAGCACCACCACACCACCACCACCACACTCAGCACCACCACACTCAGCACCACCACACTCAGCACCACCACACTCAGCACCACCACACTCAGCACCACACCCAGCACCACCACACTCAGCACCACCACACTCAGCACCACCACACTCACCACCACACTCAGCACCACCACACTCAGCACCACCACACTCAGCACCACCACACTCACCACCACACCCAGCACCACCACACTCAGCACCACCACACTCAGCACCACCACACTTACCACCACACCAGCACCAGCACACTCAGCACCACCACACCAGCACCACCACACTCAGCACCACCACACCCAACACCACCACACTCAGCACCACCACACTCAGCACCACGGCACTTAGCACCACCACACCCAGCACCACCACACTCAGCACCACCACACTCAGCACCACCACACTCAGCACCACCACACTCAGCACCACCACACTCAGCACCACACCAGCACCACCACACTCAGCACCACCACACTCAGCACCACCACACTCAGCACCACCACACTCAGCACCACCACACTCAGCACCACCACACTCACCACCACACCAGCACACCCAGCACCACCACACTCAGCACCACACTCAGCACCACCACACTCAGCACCACCACACCCAGCACCACCACACTCAGCACCACCACACTCAGCACCACACTCAGCACCACCACACCCAGCACCACCACACCCAGCACCACCACACTCAGCACCACCAGACCAGCACCACCACACTCAGCACCACACCCAGCACCACCACACTCAGCACCACCACACTTAGCACCACCACACCCAGCACCACCACACTCAGCACCACCACACTCAGCACCACCACACCCAGCACCACCACACCCAGCACCACCACACTCAGCACCACCACACCAGCACCACCACACTCAGCACCACACCCAGCACCACCACACGCAGCACCACCACACTCAGCACCACCACACCAGCACCACCACACTCAGCACCACCACACTTAGCACCACCACACCCAGCACCACCACACTCAGCACCACACCCAGCACCACCACACTCAGCACCACCACACTCAGCACCACACCCAGCACCACCACACTCAGCACCACCACACTCAGCACCACCACACCCAGCACCACCACACCAGCACACTCAGCACCACCACACCAGCACCACCACACCAGCACCACCACACTCAGCACCACCACACCAGCACCACCACACTCAGCACCACCACACTCAGCACCACCACACTCAGCACCACACCCAGCACCACCACACTCAGCACCACCACACTCAGCACCACCACACTTAGCACCACCACACCCAGCACCACCACACTCAGCACCACCACACTCAGCACCACACCCAGCACCACCACACTCAGCACCACCACACTCAGCACCACCACACTCAGCACCACACTCAGCACCACACCCAGCACCACCACACTCAGCACCACACCCAGCACCACCACACTCAGCACCACCACACTCAGCACCACCACACTCACCACCACACCCAGCACCACCACACTCCAGCACCACCACACTCAGCACCACCACACCACCACCACCACACTCAGCACCACCACACTCACCACCACCACACTCACCACCACCACACTCAGCACCACCACACTTAGCACCACCACACCCAGCACCACCACACTCACCACCACACTCACCACCACCACACTCAGCACCACCACACTCAGCACCACCAACACACACCTCACCACCACCACCACACCACTACACCACCCCCACACCACTACACCACCACCACACCACCACCACACCCAGCACCACCACCACTACACCACACCACACCTTCACACCACAACACCAACACCACCACACCACCACCACAGCCTCCTCCAAGCACCCAGAGTATAGAGCCTCCAAGAGCCTCCAGGCACACACAGTATACCTGGATGCTGTAGTCAGCCCTCAGGCCATAGTTAAGCAACTACCCGCAGCACGTGTTAACGAGGCACTTAGCTCAGCCCTGATGGTCTGCTGCTCATACAATAGATGATGTGTTCAGAGCTTCCACTGGTATTTACTATTTGTTTCTGCAGAATCGAGTGATTAGCTCTTGGACCCCGCCTTTCTAATCAATTTTATTTCTCTATATCTACCACATATATTTCTCAATAACACACACACCGTGTTAAACTTCCGTGTTAATAACACACACACCGTGTTAAACTTCCGTGTTAATAACACACACACCGTGTTAAACTTCCGTGTTAATAACACACACACCGTGTTAATAACACACACACCGTGTTAAACTTCCGTGTTAATAACACACACACCGTGTTAATAACACACACACCGTGTTAAACTTCCGTGTTAATAACACACACACCGTGTTAAACTTCCGTGTTAATAACACACACACCGTGTTAAACTTCCGTGTTAATAACACACACCGTGTTAAACTTCCGTGTTAATAACACACACACCGTGTTAAACTTCCGTGTTAATAACACACACACCGTGTTAAACTTCCGTGTTAATAACACACACACCGTGTTAAACTTCCGTGTTAATAACACACACCGTGTTAAACTTCCGTGTTAATAACACACACACCGTGTTAAACTTCCGTGTTAATAACACACACACCGTGTTAATAACACACACACCGTGTTAAACTTCCGTGTTAATAACACACACACCGTGTTAATAACACACACACCGTGTTAAACTTCCGTGTTAATAACACACACACCGTGTTAATAACACACACACCGTGTTAAACTTCCGTGTCAATAACACACACACCGTGTTAAACTTCCGTGTTAATAACACACACACCGTGTTAAACTTCAGAGCTAAATTTTCAGCTTCTTTAAGTGAAACGGAAAATAGTAAATGTAGAGATGATTCATATTAGAATCACTGATATAACTCTGTCATGTAACCCCGAGAGACTCTAGGCCATGGAGGCTGCTGTTCCAGCGCCTCAGTGTGGCGATCCAGAGAGGAGATGCCCACTGAGTACTGACGCCCCGGCCGGTCTGCCGAGCGGACAGCACACCGGACTTGTGATCCTGTGGTCCTGGGTTCGATCCCAGGCGCCGGCGAGAAACAATGGGCAGAGTTTCTTTCACCCTATGCACCTGTTACCTAGCAGTAAAATAGGTACCTGGGTGTTAGTCAGCTGTCACGGGCTGCTTCCTGGGGGTGGAGGCCTGGTCGAGGACCGGGCCGCGGGGACACTAAAGCCCCGAAACCATCTCAAGATAACCTCAAGAAGCCCCTGAGTTCTGTCCAATCACTTGGGCTGGGCGGTAAAGCGACGGTCTCGCTTCACGCAGGTCAGCGTTCAATCCCCGAACGTCAACAAGTGGTTGGGTACCATTCCTTTTCCCCCCGTCCCATCCCAAATCCTTATCCTGACCCTTTCCCAGTGATATAGTTTCTTGATGGCTTGGCGCTTTCACCAATAGTCCCCTTCCCTCCCTCCTAGGTTCTAAGACATCTAGAACCTCTAGAACGTCTAGAACCTTCTGATTTGCTTTCAATGTTCGTAATTCTAGAATATTCTACCATTCTAACATTCTACTCTAACATTCTAGAATATTCTACCATTCTAACATTCTATTCTAACATTCTAGAATATTCTAACATTCTAGAATAATAATAATAATAATAATAATAATAATAATAAAGGGGTGGTTGAACAAGCAAATACTTGATACATATTTAGAGTCAAATGAGACGATTTTCTCTGAATGGTCTCGGACGTAAGTTCGAATCCTCGTCACGGCCCTTGTGGATTTGTCCTGTGACTGGTGTCTATATACTTGTGAGAGGCTATGGGTCCTCAGACTTGTGTGTGTAGGCTTACATTGTTACTTCCTTGTAGCTTATCTTGAAGGTTCCCGTCCTAGTTTCCCCTATAACACGCTCCTCCAGATGTTTACAACCAGGGGCCGGCGGCAATTACTGTCTGAGGCGTGTCTTCCCCCTAATTGAGGGGCTCGTATGCTCCCTCCTCTGGGGTCTTTGCCACTCAGAATAATTAAGCTTCTGTTTGAGTTCTTGAGCCGCTCAGGAAACTTTTGAGCCGCTCAGGAAACTTTTGAGCCGCTCAGGAAACTTTTGAGCCGCTCAGGAAACTTTTGAGCCGCTCAGGAAACTTTTGAGCCGCTCAGGAAACTTTTGAGCCGCTCAGGAAACTTTTGAGCCGCTCAGGAAACTTTTGAGCCGCTCAGGAAACTTTTGAGCCGCTCAGGAAACTTGTGAAGGTAGTGTGGGTCTCCGTGGCAGACCTCGACATCCGGTCCAACAGGAAGATGGGGCCATCCATCTAGCCTCTTGTTATGCCTATCTTCGTGGACGACCCGGTCCTTCTTATCCTCCTGGCCCACCAGCGTCCATTACCCTCCATACTTGGCCCGGCCAACTATCCTCATCGCTTCCCGCTGGCCCTAGCCACCAGCCGGCCCCTATCCCGGACAGCCAGCCAGCCGCCCGCCCCGCCATAAAGGAATTAGGCTGTTTGCCTCTCTAATGTATGCCTCTTGTAGAGAACAATGGCGAGCTGTTAAGGCAGGCCAGTGTGCAGGAGACTGTGGTGTTTGGGGGGGGGGGGGGTAGCCCCCTACCCCTCCCTTTCCCCTAACCCCCCCCCCCCCTCCCATCACTAACAACAGCCCCCCCTCCCCTAAAATCCCTCCCCCCCTTTCCCACTCACTCTCACCCTCGGAGACGCTTATTCTAGAACATCTCTGATGGTAAAATAGTCTTGTTTCAGGGTGCAGTAGTCCTGTCGTTAGTGCAGTCACTCCGGCACTATAACTATCTCTATGCTATTCCAGCAATATTTTGTACTATAGGAAACATTTGTACTATACCTGCTTGATGGGGTTCTGGGAGTTCTTCTACTCCCCAAGCCCGGCCCGAGGCCAGGCTTGACTTGTGAGAGTTTGGTCCACCAGGCTGTTGCTTGGAGCGGCCCGCAGGCCCACATATACCTGGTTGATGGGGTTCTGGGAGTTCTTCTACTCCCCAAGCCCGGCCCGAGGCCAGGCTTGACTTGTGAGAGTTTGGTCCACCAGGCTGTTGCTTGGAGCGGCCCGCAGGCCCACATATACCTGGTTGATGGGGTTCTGGGAGTTCTTCTACTCCCCAAGCTGGGGTTCTGGGAGTTCTTCTACTCCCCAAGCCCGGCCCGAGGCCAGGCTTGACTTGTGAGAGTTTGGTCCACCAGGCTGTTGCTTGGAGCGGCTCGCAGGCCCACATATACCTGGTTGATGGGGTTCTGGGAGTTCTTCTACTCCCCAAGCCCGGCCCGAGGCCAGGCTTGACTTGTGAGAGTTTGGTCCACCAGGCTGTTGCTTGGAGCGGCCCGCAGGCCCACATATCCACCACAACCTGGTTGGTCCGGCACTCCTTGAAAAATCAGTCTAGTTTCCTCTTGAAGATGTCCACGGTTGTTCCGGCAATATTTCTTATGCTCGCTGGGAGGACGTTGAACAACCGCGGACCTCTGATGTTTATACAGTGTTCTCTGATTGTGCCTATGGCACCTCTGCTCTTCACTGGTTCTATTCTGCATTTTCTTCCATATCGTTCACTCCAGTACGTTGTTATTTACTGTGTAGATTTGGGACCTGACCCTCCAGTATTTTCCACGTGTATATTATTTGGTATCTCTCTCGTCTCCTTTCTAGTGAGTACATTTGGAGAGCTTTGAGACGATCCCAATAATTTAGGTGCTTTATCTCGTCTATGCGTGCCGTATATGTTCTCTGTATTCCCTCTATTTCAGGAAGTACTTGCACTATAGGAAGCACCAGTCTTATATAAACTCATGTGGTGCTATAAGAAGCAGTTGAGGAGTTACAGACTGAAAGTTGTGAACTTTATAAACTTTAGAAGTGGTGTTTGTAGGGTGTGGTCGTGGCCCATGTACACTGTGGAAGACGGCTACTGTGGGCTGTGTTAGGCGGCCTCTGTGGGCTGTGGGAGGCGGCCTCTGTGGGCTGTGGGAGGCGGTCTCTGTGGGCTGTGGGAGGCGGCCTCTGTGGGCTGTGGGAGGCGGCCTCTGTGGGCTGTGGGAAGCATCCCACCACCCCCTGTACCCCCTCAATATATCATCCACTGCGTAAACATGTCCACTCGAAGATATCAGCGCGGCCACTCAAGACACTCTAAGACACACTGAGACACTCTAAGACACACTGAGACACTCTAAGACACATGTATCACTTATCCAAGTCCCATCTTGGACAGAAGACGCCGCGTCGGCATTTTCAAAGCACCCAGACTGTGGCTCACGTGGTTAATAACATCGCCATTGACGTCCACAACCCGGGATCGACTCCCAGAACTGTTGCTCGCATATAAACATACATCAATAGACCTACGTATAACTATACACACGTATGTTAAGATATACAGGAATCATACATGTTGATTCTCTATCTTTGGTAGCGTTATCCCTGAGGCTTGGAGCAGGCTTGGAGCTTGCTTGGAGCAGGCTTGGCGGAGGCTTGGAGCAGGCTTGGAGCAGGCTTGGAGCAGGCTTGGCGGAGGCTTGGAGCAGGCTTGGAGCAGGCTTGGCGGAGGCTTGGAGCAGGCTTGGAGCAGGCTTGGAGCAGGCTTAGCGGAGGCTTGGAGCAGGCTTGGAGCAGGCTTGGAGCAGGCTTGGCGGAGGCTTGGAGCAGGCTTGGAGCAGGCTTGGAGCAGACTTGGAGCAGGCTTGGCGGAGGCTTGGCGGAGGCTTGGAGCAGGCTTAGCGGAGGCTTGGAGCAGGCTTGGCGGAGGCTTGGAGCAGGCTTGGAGCAGGCTTGGAGCAGACTTGGAGCAGGCTTGGCGGAGGCTTGGCGGAGGCTTGGAGCAGGCTTAGCGGAGGCTTGGAGCAGGCTTGGAGCAGGCTTGGAGCAGGCTTGGCGGAGGCTTGGAGCAGGCTTGGAGCAGGCTTGGCGGAGGCTTGGAGCAGGCTTGGCGGAGGCTTGGAGCAGGCTTGGCGGAGGCTTGGCACCTTGTGGGTCTCTGTCAACACCACCGGTGCCTTTTCCGGATATGCCGTCTGGAGGACGGTGTGAGAAATGGGTCATTTGCGCTGGCGACGACCCTTGACAGCCTTGACGGCCCTTGACGGCCCTTGACGGCCCTTGACGGCCCTTGACGGCCCTTGACGACCCTTGACAGCCTTGACGGCCCTTGACGGCCTTTGACAGCCTTGACGGCCCTTGACAGCCTTGACGGCCCTTGACAACCTTGACGGCCCTTGACGGCTCTTGACAGCCTTGACGGCCCATGACGGCCCTTGACAGCCTTGACGGCCCTTGACAGCCTTGACGGCCCTTGACGACCCTTGACGGCTCTTGACAGCCTTGACGACCCTTGACGGCCCTTGACAGCCTTGACGACCCTTGACGGCTCTTGACAGCCTTGATGACCCTTGAGAGCCTTGACGACCCTTGACGGCTCTTGACAGCCTTGATGACCCTTGACGGCTCTTGACAGCCTTGACGACCCTTGACGGCTCTTGACAGCCTTGACGACCCTTGACAGCCTTGACGACCCTTGACGGCCCTGATCTTGAGATTGGCAGCAGTCACCCCCCCCCCCCTGGCGTGGCGCCACCCTCCACTACTAAGCTGGAATGACTCCATTTTGTTCCACTTTCTTTCTCTCGCTTAAACTATATAAAGAGTAGGTCTCACCCGCCAAACACACACCGAAACTACGACGTTGGTACAACGTTGGAACAAGTTTTAACACCTCCTAACCAGTTATAACAACCAATATAGCAAGTTGTAACAACGTTCTATTACGTCATAAACACGTTAAGCCAAGATGCAACAACTTTATTACAAGTTGTAACAAGCGGGAAATAGAGACAGTTTCGGTTTGTGTTTCCAGGTTTGTCGTCTAGGTGTGTGTACTCACCTAGCAACCCATCCTCCGAATTGACAGTACGATTTAATACTAAGTGTAATAAGTACACTTTTGTACTGTCA